>NC_092338.1:347215000-347515000 GCF_046630445.1 Rutidosis leptorrhynchoides
ACTTGTAAATAGAACAATTGCAACTAAAAGCTTGTCTTTCTTGAGGGATAATGCTATGAAATATATGTCCATTTTTAGCATTATCATGTTCCTATTGTGAAAATCTCTTATCAGGGTATTGATGATCCTACACAGGGTTTTTTAAACTCTTCAGCAAGAAGAGTGTTTCTTTATAAGACGCCAAATCATGCGTATCAGCTTTTAGAAGATATGTCACAACACACCTTTGAATGGACATCATTAAATAAGAGTGTGATATCGGTTAAAAAGTCACATTTTTATCCCCAATATTAAGCCCTAGAACAATAAAGATTCAAACTTTGTCGGCAAAATTATCGCTTTTTCGGTTGATTTTGTAGATTAAGTAATTACGAAGGCAATGCAAAAAGAATCAAGTAAAATAGAGTTAAAACGAAGATTCTAGAGCGAAAACGGCGAAAGACAAGAAATCAAGTTACGATCCAGTGAAAATCAGCTGACCAGGCAGACCAAACGGCTTACCAAATGGCCTACCAAATGGCCTGCCTGGCTCACAAACGGCCTGCCAAATGGCCAGGATAAATGGCTTGACTTGCCAAACGGCCCCTGCAAACGGCCTGCCAAACGGCTTACCAAACGGCCTGCCAGCCGTTTGCAGGCAAAATCCAAGTCTATTTAAAGGGCTTTCTCCATCTATTTCAACACACACTCAATTTATAATTCACTTTATATTTTCAAGCTTTTAGTTAGTTTTTTAGTAGTAGTTAGCTTAGCTTTTATTTTCCGTAGGATATCCCGACGAGTCCCTGCGATCTCGGGCAGATTTCTTCTGCCTTTTCAGGTTTTTATCCGAAACGCTTATCTTTTGTATTAAACACGTGTTCTTACTTTTTACGTTTAATAATGCGTTCCGATATTACCATGATAGCTTAATTAATCTGTATGTTTCCATGATAGAAGTTTGGGTTAGCGTAATTATGTTAATTTAGTACGTTTACTGCCGTAATACTGAACTAGGAAGTCTGATAGATTTGTATGCTAGCATATTAAGGATTGACCAACCTAGGTTATGATCAAGACTTGTCCACCTATATTAAATTAGCTACTTCATAGGATTAAGACCCCTGGATATACTGTATCTGAAGATTCTATGAACTCGGTATGGCCGGAGTTTCCGAGAGGCATCTAATGCGCTTTTAGGACACGAAACTTAGGAATTGAGACATGAATGACCTAGTATGCCTATTGACTATTTCGAAGAGACTTCTTAGGAGCTGTTAAGATCTAGTTAGTGCCTTCACTGTGTGACCCAAGCCTATTGCATGTTCTTGTTTGATTGTTGCCTTAGGAATAAGTCATATCAACTGTTTAGGTATTTGTTAGGTTTCTATCTGCTTTATCGATCCTTTTAGTCAAATAATATTTTCTAAAAGTTACTTTTAAGTCTTTTTAAAACAGAAAATCAAAAAAAATAAAAAAATGGAACAACAAGATACCCTTGCTTCTATGCATAAGTCAAGCTTAGAGGAAAGAGGAGGACCAATCACCTTAGGAACCGAAGGAATTCCTGAAATCAGTTCACACATGATTAAACTAGTCAGTATGATCTGTAAATTTCAAAGAATACCGACCGACGATCTAAACTTTCACTTAAACAAATTTATCAGTCTGGTTGACTCTTTTAAGAAGGAAGAAAACGAGAAAAACATTTTAAAACTTCATCTTTTCCAATATTCACTTTCTACACACACTTTAACATGGTTTGACGAATTTAACCCGAATTTAATACATTCATGGGAGGAACTAGCCACCAAATTTCTAAACAAATTTTATCTACCCTCCCTACAAACCTGTTTAAGAAATGACATCACAAACTTTTCTCAAAAAGAAAACGAGTCATTGTGTCTAGCATGGAATAGAATAAAGATGATGCTTAAAAGATGTCCGAATTATTTGTTAAGTCAGACAGACATAATCTGTACGCTTTACAATGGTTTGACCAAGGATGATAAGTCTCTCCTAGACATGGCCTCACAAGGCAATTTCATGTCCCGAACAGCAGACGAAGCATGGAATCTCTTGGATACAATAGCTGCACAACAGGAAGACTGGAACAATGAAGCTGCTGAGAAGGATGACGTCTTCGCTCATACAGTAAAAATGCTGGAAACCAGGTTATAAGATCTCACCCTCACTCTTCAAAGTTTACCAATCCCTAGAAACTCCGATGCTACTAGAGCCAATCTAAGGTATCCTTACTCTAGATGGGCACATAAACAGCAAAATAGCTCGGACCATAATGTAATCTTTTCGTTATACAAACCTACTCTCCACTCTAAGGAAATTTTAGTTGAATTTATGAAAAAGAAATACATGATAAACCTTCAAGTCATAGAATGTCAAAATAAGTTCGACACTTTGATAAAGACTTTTGAAGAATTAATCACCAATTTTCATCTTACGCTTAAACGTTTAACCACTAAAGTTGATATAGAATGTAGTGAGTTTGATGCCCTAGTAATCACTAGAGGAGGGAAAGAAACAACTGTCAATATACCCATACAATATTTTTCCGATAAGCAACCTGTGTCAATTAACCCAGTTGTCAATCCACCGGAACCTATCTCTCCTAAGGACACGGAAATTATTCCGCGTGCCCGCATACCTTTCCCAGGTAGGCTTAGGAAGGAAAAACAAGAAGCACAATTCGCTAAGTATTGAGATATTATCAAGAATTTGCATTTGAATGTACGACTAGTAGATGCTTTAGTAGAAATGCCAAACTGCGCTAAATTTTTCAAAGAACTGCTTTCAAACAAAGAGAGATTAAGAGAGATAGTTAGCTTGCCCTTAAATGAATAATGTTCATTTGTGTTACAACATGGAATATCCCCTAAGTTAGTATATACAGGAAGATTTACCGTACCTTGCTACCTGCAAGATGTCCAAATTAGCAATGCATTAGCAGACTTAGGAGCCAGTGTAAACCTAAAACCCTATTCATTATTCAAAAAGCTAGGATTAAATGACTTAAGGCCTACCCGAATGATTATCCAACTCGCGGACAGATCAGTTAAGATTCCTCGAGGAATAGCTGAAGATGTCCAAGTCAGAGTGGATAAGTTCGAATTTCTCGTTGATTTCGTCATTATGGATATTGAGAAAGACACGAAGGTCCCACTCATTCTTGGCAGACCATTCCTGAATACTGCCAAGGCTGTAATTGATGTGAACGAGAAATCATTGAAACTAAGGGTTGGAGGAGAAGAAATCACATTCAATGTTGATTGTCTCATGAACCATCCTCGCGAATAAGATGTGAATCTCTCTGATTCTTTTCAAGAGCTCGTCAATGAATACCTGGAAGAAACCATGGCTATATGTAGTCAAGATCAAATTTCTAAGGATCTGTTCTTTACACCTCCTGAAGGAAATCTCGACACCCATTCCGCCATAAACCTTAGTCAACACAATATCCCCTCTCTGAAAGTAATTTTCTTGGCAAAACTATCCAAATAGCACCGCTAGAACAAGGCATTCCCTACCTCTGTTAAGGAGAAGACCGAATGAAGAAACAGATTTCATTCCGGTATATCAGGAACCCCAGTCAAAAGAGGACTGCGTGGAAATTCCTGAACCAACCTTTGAAACTAAGGAAGACGTTTCTGAAGAGGAAGCATTAAGAAGGACAATTTTCAAAAATGAAGAATAGGTAGCATTAGTAACCGCTACTGATGATTCAGAATTCCAGGAGAAGTATGACACGTTAGACCGAAAGGAGAAAGCTAGGATGAAACCATCTATCGAGGAACCTCCGGAATTGGAATTAAAGAAGTTACCCGATAATCTGGAGTATGCATTCTTAGAAGGAGAATCGCAACTCCCCGTAATCATCTCGAAAGACCTCACGCCACAAGAAAAGGCTAAATTGATTCAAGTTTTGAAATCACATAAGAAGGCAATTGATTGGAGGATCTCCGACATAAAAGGAATCAGCCTCAACTATTGCACCCACAAGATCTTCATGGAAGATGATTTCAAACCATCAGTTCAGAGGCAAAGAAGGGTCAACCCTATGATTCAAGAAGTCATCAAGAAAGAAGTAATCAAACTTCTGGATGCCGGTCTAATCTATCCCATCTCCGATTCACCATGGGTTAGTCCTGTTCAAGTAGTACCCAAAAAGGGAGGGACAACCGTAATTCAAAATGAGAATAATGAGCTCATTCCAACACGGGAGGTCACCGGTTGGAGGGTTTGCATAGATTATCGTAAATTAAACGATGCAACCCGAAAATATTATTTTCCATTGCCTTTCATCGATTAAATGTTGGAATGTCTATCAGGAAATGAGTACTATTATTTCCTCGACAGTTTTTCTGGCTACTTTCAGATTCCCCTCGATCCAAAGGACCAAGAGAAGACAACCTTCACCTGTCCTTATGGAACATTTGCCTATCATCGCATGCCCTTTGGGTTATGCAATGCAACAGCTACATTCCAGCGATGCATGGAAGCAATATTCCACGACATGATTGAACATTGTATGGAAGTCTTCATGGACGACTTCTCAGTCTTTTATAGTACCTTTGATTTGTGCCTTTCTAACCTTGACAAGATGCTCACCCGGTGTGAAGATTCAAATTTAGTCCTGAATTGGGAAAAAGGTCACTTAATGGTTAAAGAAGGGATAGTTTTAGGACATAAGATTTCAAAAACAGGAATAGAAGTTGATAAGGCTAAGATTGAGACCATAACCAAACTTCCAGAACCTACCACAGTAAAAGCGGTAAGGAGTTTTCGTTGACACGCCGGTTTTTACCGACGCTTCATTAAAGATTTCTCAAAGGTCACACGACCTCTCACTCATCTCCTACGAAAGGAAGTTCCGTTTATCTTCGATGAAGAATGTATTAAAGCATTCAACTATCTGAAAGAACAGCTAACACATGCGCCCATCATGATAACTCCTGATTGAAGTTTACCATTCGAAATCATGTGTGATGTGAGTGACTTCAGAGTTGGATCTATACTCAGACAACGGATAGATAAGCACTTTTATCCAATCTATTACGCCGAAAAACCTTAACCGGAGCGCAAGAGAATTACACTACCACAGAAAAGGAGCTGCTAACAGTAGTATTTGCCTTCAACAAATTCCGTTCCTATCTCATCCTGTCCAAAACTACGGTTTATACAGATCATTCAACCCTTAAATATCTATTCACCAAGCAAAACGCTAAACCAAGACTCCTACGATGGATCTTACTCCTTCAGGAATTCGATATTGAAATTAAAGATAAGAAAGGAGCAGAGAACGTTGTAGCAGACTATCTTAGTCGTTTGGGAAACCCAGCGATGGAACAAAATGCTGAACAAGATATCAGAGATAAATTTCCGAAAGAACATCTTATGAGATTAGGACAAGCTCACATAGGATCACAATTCACTGATACTCCTTGGTATGCTAACATGGCCAACTACCTAGATGCCGGAGTAGTACGGAAGGGAATGAGCACATCTCGAAGAAGGAAGTTCTTCAGGAATGCCAATTACTACTACTGGAAAGATCCTTACATGTTTAGAATTTTCCCTGATCAGATAATCAGGAGGTGCGTAGATGAAAAACAAGCAACAGGGATTCTTCACCAATGTCACCATGGACCAACTGGAGGTCATCATGGAGCAAACTTAACTGCAAGAAAAGTCTACGAATCAGGATTTTATTAGCCGTCTATATTCCGAGATGCGCAAGAGCTTGTAAAGCGTTGTGACGTATGCCAAAGGCAAGGTATTATCTCTATGAAGAATGAGATGCCTCGGACTAATATCCAAGCTTGCGAGGTCTTCGATATATGGGGATTAGACTTCATGGGACCATTCCCAAAGTCTAATGGGAAAGAATTTGTCCTCGTAGCAGTAGATTACGTCTCCAGATGGGTTGAAGCCAAAGCATTTCAAACTAATGATGCCAAGGTCATCACCAACTTCCTGAAGAGACTCTTCTGCCTATTTGGAGCTCCCCACGCTATAATAAGTGATAGAGGCACACACTTATGCAATACTCAATTTATGAAGGTGATGCAACAATATAAAGTTATCCACAAAATGTTCATCGCCTATCATCCACAGACTAACGGACAAGCAGAGGTCACCAATAGAGCACTCATGAGAATTCTAGAACGTACCATCGCCCATCATGGAAATAAATGGGCTGACAAACTAGATGATGCTCTGTGGGCATTCCGGACTTCTTACAAGAATCCTCTAGGGACTACACCCTACCGCATGATCTATGAAAAAGCATGTCACCTTCCGCTGGAACTCGAATATAAAGCTCTCTAGGCATTGAAGACCTGCAACCTCGATCCCTCAGTTACCGCTAAGCATCGAAAGATACAGATGAATGAACTCGCTGAATTAAGAGACCAAGCATACAAAACGTCATACATCTACAAGGAACGAATGAAGCTGACACATGATGCAAAATTAATTCCTACAAAGTTCGCTCCTGGAGATAAAGTTCTGCTCTTTAATTCTCAATTCAAGAAGTTCGCTGGAAAATTTAGATCAAGATGGAGTGGGCCATACAAAGTTGTACATGCTTTTCCACACGGAGCCGTGGAACTAGAAGGACCTACTGGCAACTTCAAAGTCAACGGCTACTGGCTAAAGGCTTATCTAGAAGACCATGATAAGGAGGAGCACCTCTTCTCCTTTGATTCATTCTAAAGATCTGGTAAAGAAAAGTTGAGCTGTAATGACTTGATAAACAAAGCGCTCTTGGGAGGCACCCCTTGCTTATCCTTTTTATTTTCTTTATTTTTATTTCAATTATTTTTAGTCTATAAAAATATTATCTTTGTGTACTAACAACTAGGCGCCATACTTGCGCTTAATACTTACAAGTTTGTTGAATGCGTTCAGGCAAAAATGCCAAGTTCAGGAGCTTCAGTTTACATCCCAGTTCGTAGGAGGAGGACTCCTCGAGTTTACTCATCGGGAAGCAGTGCTGATCAGAACAAGCCATCAACCGGGCAATTAGGCCCAAGGCGATTGATATTGGAGAGTGTTGAGGAAGATGTTGGTACAGCACCGCCAGCTCCTCTTGTTCGACGATCTAAACATTTAGATAGGAGACCTGCTGAGTATCAAAGCCACCAGAGACACATGAGCCACAGATGGTGATACACTATGGAGCCACCTTGAATGACCTAGATGTTACATGGGCATTACTCAGATACCAGCAGAGACTTTATCGAGCTCTTAGAGCATACCTTCAGCGCGAGGGGATGCCGCGCAGTACTCTATTTCCATCGTCATTTAGGCTAGCGCGCCATGTTCAGCCGACACGACAAGATACCCCCAGGCGTTCCACACTGGTCTCAGTTCACTCAGTTGTTTCAGCTACCATCCCAGCACATGCTACTCCTATTCCCATCATGCCGCCTGTCTTAGCCGTTTCACCTGCTCCAGTCACCGAGGCAGTCCCGGTCACTGAGCTACCTGAGGGTTGTCACCTAGTCACGATTCCCATATCAGTCGAGCCACCCACGACCCAGGCATTTGAGATTACCGGGAACATCCCTGATGAGGATCCTTTCTCGAGCCTATCACACATGGAGTTGCCATCGGACCTTTGTCTGGATTCACTATTAGGCCCTGAGTTGGATGAAGGGAAACCACTTGAGTATTTGCCGAGACTAGAGGATGATGATGATCCCTTCGGACTTCATGGACACTTCGCAGACACGACTCAGCACATTGACCAGGATAGTATCTCATAGACTACTTTATTTACTTTTAGTTTTTTCTTTTTGAAGCATTGTACTGAAAAAATTATATATAGTGGAAATGACGCCTTTCTCTTTTTATTTTTCATGCAGAAATCTTATCAAAAGAGACTGGTCCTTTCCAGCAATTAGGAGATCGACCGTAAGAAGGTCCAGCATTAGGAAAGTAACATGACCGTAGGGAAGTAATACTTCCTCAAACCTATTTCAATTATTACGCATTAAAATCTCTAAGTGTGGGGTCACCCCGCAACCAACTTGGAAATTTTAGAAGACAATGTCCTTAATTTATAAAGTATTAAAATATTCTTTTTCAGAGAACATTAGGGACAATGTTCTTCTAAGTGTGGGGTATTGGGTAAAGGTTTAAAGGACAAGTAGCCGTAAAATGCCAAGTTTTGAAAAATGCTTTTGTCTAAAAAGTAATTAAGCAATGGATATTGGGTGATTTCGAAAAATTCTTACCTTGTTTTACCCAAAAGATCCATTAAAATTGCTAGAAATCGGTTTTCGGAACATTTATTATAAAGGAACGATTAAGCTGAAACTTATGTTTTGTGTCAAAAGGTTTCTTTTAAGAAAATATGTAAAAGGCTACGCATGATCAAGCACGACCCCAACTCCCAAAAGGTAAGGAATCTTAGACCCAAAGTATCTGTACGACCCATCAAATCTACAGTACTTTGTCATTTCAATTGATGAGCATGCCGGTGTACGGTTCGAGTTAGAACTTGGTTCTTATACATTTCAAGACCAATGGTTAGTAAGCGCCATACGTGGTACAGGTGCGATACTCCTTCCGAAATCATTCTGAATAGAGAAGATAAAAAGCCATCTGTTTCTGTTTCCACTCCTCGCAATTTAAACTGACCAACTTGTGACGACCCTGAAATTTCTCCAAATTTAAATTTAATCTTTATATGATTTCGACACGATAATCAAAGTCTGTAATATTGAGTCTCAAAATTTTTGGAACTATGTTCATATATTCAATTACCCTTCGAATGTGCTCGACGATTCACGAACATTTATGTGTATACAGATATGTATATATAATATATAGTTATATTACTTGAAAGCGTTAACAAAGTATTAAAGTTATGATGCCATACATAAAACTTATTGATTTCAATATCTATTTGATATATTAAACTGCGGAGTTAAAAGATAATATCAAACGATTTAATTAACAGATATTTTGTTAGCACTTATCAATTTCATAATTATTGTGATATTATTATAAGTCTCTGTTGTGAGGTCCACATTTATTGGAGAAATCTTTCCCTTTTAACGGTATTCGGAATAATTGGTAAAGTAATCTACAAGTGAGAACAAAATGTCAAATAACGCTAGTACATACATGAACTCTATCAATTTAAGTTTTAAAGTGTAAACGTTATTTGATATTATATTTTATATTATTTAAAAGATTTAGAATTTATATTTTTATAAACTTTAAATATAATTAGTTTTGAAAAACTATAGATTATATCGTTAAATAAAGATTTCGAGTATATATATATATATTTGTTATACAAATTTCTAAACGATAATATATATATTTTATAAGTGACAAAATATAATATTTATTTAATTATATAACTAACTGATTATATTTATCTTTCTTATAGTAAAGATTTTAAATAATATTATTTAATATATTTTAACAAATATCGAGTAGACGATTTATAGAAGCAAATGACCAAAACACTTAAATGATTAAGTTATACTTCGAGTAATATAGTTTATCAATGATTAAGTCTAATTATAGATAAAGGTACACATCGCAAAACATAAAGTGCAAGATTTTAAAGCGTACGAAATAGCGTTTGAGAAAATGGAACCGGGACTTTAGTCGAGCGACAACGTACAAGTCATTGGAACTAAAATTACAAGTTAACTATGGACATGAATATTATATAATATATTTATAATTATATAAATTAATTATATATATATATATATATATATATATATATATATATATATATATATATATATATATATATATATATATATATATATATATATATATATAATATTAAAAACTGTCGGCAACCCACGAGGGAAATCAGTTGTGAGCTGGAAGTGGAGTGCCGCGATCACAGCCTAGACTCTCTCACTAGCTCCGCGATCGCGGAGTAGATGGGACCAGAATTCGGGTATAAATCAAATTGTGTTCTGCTTGCTCAACTGCATTCTCAATCTCTCAATCTCTCTGATCGATATCATACTCCGTAATATTTATTTAAATTATTATTATTATTAATCTTATTATTATTAGTAGTAGTATTAGTATTATTATTATTATTAGTACTATTATACTTAAAATATTACGACGAGGTCATGAGCAAGTTATTTCAAACGGCTTTTTCGAGTGGGATAGAGCTAAGGAAATTATGCATTATAGCTATAGAGGTTATGGGTATTGTTCGGGGTATAGCTCGTGGGGTCAACCTAGTGTTTATCATTTTCGTTGCGTCTACGTATTTTCCTGCAATATTGAATCACAATATTGATACGTGAGCATTCATATCTTATCTTTTATATATTAATAGTGTATCCCTGACTAGTGCTCGAGTATATATGATTATGCATGTTTGTATGCTTAATTTCGTCATTAAATAGTTTATGATAAATCATGAATTTGATACATATGCTACTGAGATAAGGTATATGATATGCATGTCATTGGAAAGCTGGTGAAAAATTAATAAATTTTCATTTAGAAATTGTGTAGTTTCGATGAACGTATTAAAAGATATGGTCAACTGAATTATCATTAATTCTAAAATTATTATTATTATTATTATTATTATTATTATTATTATTATTATTATTATTATTATTATTATTATTATTATTATTATTATTATTATTATTATTATTATTATTATTATTATTATTATTATTATTATTATTATTATTAGTTTTCTTATTATTATTATTACTATCGTCGTTATTGTTATCGTCAATATTATTATTATCTAATAATTATTAATATTATTATCATTATCAAATTATTAAAATTGTTATTGTTATTATTAATACTATCGTTATTATCACTAAGGTTATTATTATTATTATTATTATCATTATCATTATAATAATTATTAGTATTATCATTAGTATTATTATAATTATTATTAGTAGCATTATCATTGAAACTAATATTAGTATCATCTAATTATTATGATTACTATTATTATCATTATTATGAGTGCGATATAAAAGAGGAATAAAAGCTATTAAACAAATCGATTAGGAAATAATGAGTATAAGTATCATGATGAAATTAAAAATATTGTAAGATATTGATTTAGAGAAAAATATCGTTTTCATTATTTTTATCATTATTATTATTAAAAGTATCATTAATATTAAAACTATCATTTTTATTAAAGTTATCATTTTTAATAGAAATATCATTGTTATTATAAAATAACATTATTATTATCATTTTAGTATTATTATTATTAAAAATTATCATTTTAAATAGAATTATTATTTTTATATAAAATATTATTATTATTACAGATAATATTAAAAAGTATCGTTATTATTAAAATTATCATGATTAGAAATATCATTTTATTATAATTAATATCATCATCAGTAAATAAATATTGTTATTATTATTATTCGTAGAATAATAATAATAATTATTATTATTATTACAAAATAATATAACTTTTACTCATTATTATTATTATCAATATTATTTTATCAAATAAATATGTGATACAAAGATATTTTTACTACACGTAATATAATTACATTAATAATACATACCACTATATTTTTATGATATTGAGTGAACTATATAAATTTTATTACTTGAGATATATAAAAGTATATTTTTTATCATATATAAATTTTAATGTAAATTTCTATTTATTAATAAATGACTTGTATTATTTACTTTAAAAAAATCTGATAAATATATTTAAATATTTAAAATGACTATATTTAAGTTATATAATAAACATGTATAGATTTTAGATGTTATTTTGGGTCAAGTTGACTTTTGTTGACTTTTGTATATCGGTCTCGAGCATTAGGATTTTGATACACTACGACTTGACCTAAATTGTTAGACAGATATTGACCAACATATAAATATATATACTTAATATAGGTTCGTGAATCCGAGGCCAACCCTGCACTTGTTCAGTGCCGTCATATGCATAATTACTACAAAATACAGTATTGTGAGTTTCATTTGCTCCCTTTTTAAATGCTTTTGCAATATATATATTTGGGACTGAGAATACATGCGCTGCTTTTATAAATGTTTGACGAAATAGACACAAATACTTAAAACTACATTCTATGGTTGGATTATTAAACCGAATATCACCCTTTTTAGTCTGGTAATCTAAGAATTATGGAACATAAACCCTAATTGACGCGAATCCTAAAGATAGATCTATTGGGCCTAACAAACCCCATCCGGGTTACAGATGCTTTAGTACTTCGATTTTATCATGTCCGATGAGAGTATCGAAATGATGGGGATATTCTAGATGCATTTTTTTAATGTCGGTTACCAGGTGTTCACCATATGAATGATTTTTATACACAGGTTATGTGTATCATGTTTTTTTACACGGGTTACGTGTGCGGTTAAATATTTGAAATCTTGTGGTCTATTAAAATGATGGAAATGAATGTTTATGATAAACTAATGAACTCACCAACCTTTTGGTTGACACTTTTAAGCATGTTTATTCTCAGGTATGAAAGTAATCTTTCGCTGTGCATTTGCTCACTTTAAAGATATTACTTGGAGTCATTCATGGCATATTTCAAAAGACGTTGCATTCAAATCATTTGAGTCTAAAAAGATTGTTAATAGATGAACGGCAGATTAGTCAATTATATTTAGGAAACATGATAATATCATTGGTATGCATATTTGTAAACTTTCGTTGAAATGAAAGTTTGTCTTTTAAAAAGAATGCGATGTTTGTAAAATGTATCATATAGAGGTCAGTACCTCGCAATGTAATCAACTATTATGAATCGTTTATAATCGATATGAACGGGTCCTTTCAGTTGGTATCAGAGCAGTGGTTTTAGCAAACCAGGTCTTGCATTAATGTGTTTAACTGATAGTTGTTAAGATGCATTAGTGAGTTTGGACTTCGACCGTGTCTGCATGTCAAAAGTTTTGCTTATCATATCATGTCGGAAATTACCTGCTTATCATTCCTAGTCTAGACACGTCTTACTTCATTTATTGCATAGATAGTGTATAGATAAATTCATATCTTAGCGTATCTGTTACTATAAACTTTGCCTGATAGCTTCCGAAAGTTCCTCCGTAATCTACGGGATCTTCTGTACTATATATAGGCATTCTATGTAATTAGAATATCATCCAATATCCGAAAATCATTTTATATCGAAAAATCCTTTATCTAATCGTGTAAGATGAATTCTGCAACCAGTTCAAGTTCCTCGGATTTCGATATGGATTTCCACTCGAGCTCCAAAAGCAGTGTAACCAGAATGGATCAACCAATCAGCCATCATCACTTCTGGATGAATTGGGGATGGTTTCGTAGCATACTTAATCATTGGAGACAAGAAGAAGGTAATCTATTCCATCCACCACATTTTCCTCTTTGCAAAGAACCTGAAGTACTTACCGGTGAACCAGTCCAAAACACCATTTTCTCTCTCATTTCCAGAGTAACTCATCACGATTATATACTATCTCAAATTCTAACTCTTATTCATCCGCTCGTCCAAACCGCCAATCATCTCGGTGTAATAGAAGAAGTCAATGAGCTTCGCGCTCAAGTAGTGGCTTTGGAGAATATGGTGCAAAGATTACAAGCACCAGCAATAAGACCAGTACCACCAACAACATACATATCACAAGCCTCAATACCACAAGCACCAGCAACATCACTGGCATCAACGGTACCACCATCATCAACATCAACAGTACCATTACCACCACCAACAACAACATCCGCATTCCATACCTCAACATCACAATCTGTACCTGCATTAACGTCATACACACCATAGATGCCAAGGAGTACCAACAACAACAAACGATGAATCTTTGATTCATCACTTCATTGAAGAAATATTCCGCAGAGAATATGTAGTTTCTAAAAGTTTTAGAGATTACTTATTCTAGTCCTAACCGTAAATCAGATAAGCGGAATGGATAGAAATGATAGAGGGAAAAATAGAAACCCTGACAAGAATAGTGCGTGATTTACAATCTAGACTTGTTATACAAGCACCACCAGAAGTACCACCATCATCACCATCAGTATCACCAACACTAGCAACACTTGTAACACCAAAGGCTGCACCAGCTCCATAACCACAGACGATATCGACACCACAATCACCAATGGATATATTGAAATAACGAGTTATGGCGTATTAACTCATTATTTCCAAAGAATTTATATATTATATATATAAATTTTGAAAACCATAATATATCTTTTCGTACTAAGCTATTATGTATGAATTGAAAAAGGGTAGATACTACTCGGTTAATTCATATTCATATTACTAATATACTATGATGTGCATCCTTCGTTAACGACTTAACCATCGTTAACTATAATCTTAGTTTAAGTCAATGAATTTCATTTCATAATAAACCAAGTGTATTATTCAATTACATAATTGATTTTACATTTTCATTTTCGATGTACTCAAATTTTTTTTAGAAAACATTATTCGTGCTTTGCAAAATTCACAAAAATTCCACAAACATCCTTCATCGAAGAATGTCAATAAAAAAAATAAATAATGAAGTATTGATTACATTAGTGAAATACTCTGTGAAGATTATGTAATTTCTAGAGTTTTAGAGATTATTCATTTCTAGTTCCAGCCAAAAATCAAATGAGTTTAATTTAATATTAACTCATTAACTATGTATTACATCTGAAGAAAATATACATATATTTTCATAAAGACTGTAATGAAAATTCTCTTGTACAAAATATTACTTGTGAAACTTTTAATGGGTAGGTAATACCCGAGAGATATATAAATTCACAATTAATATTTTACATTTTTGGATTCTAATTCAACAAATCATCAACTATACTCACTACTTTCACAACGTTATACATTCTTTCATAGAAACTAGAACAACCATTTTCATCCAAATTCGATTACATATTCTGATTATGAGAGAACAGAATCCAAGTTGAGATATAACCGATATCATCACTCTTAGATTCCTACATCTTTCAAAGCTATACTTTGACTTCAAAACTGTGCTAAAACATCACTTCTATTCAAACCCTTCATGATTCTTGAAAACCCCTTAATTAAGAAACAACCGAGAGGATGATGCAACCACACGTTATCTACGAAAAGAAGAGCTTATGCGTATAGTCATGCACCTAGAAAACTCCCGGAACCTAAGTAGAAGTTTAACACAAATCTATGATCCATTGGCATTGTTATTACCGAAAATAACTTTACAATCCCTCTCCAAGGTAGCCAAATTTTGTCACACCTCCAGCAAATTAACTTCGACCTTTCATTCGGATTAGCCTTACTATAACCTTGATATATACATTGCCCTGTATGTCATTGTTACCAAGGAATCTTTTACATTCCACCATATTAACAATAAACGTACCAACAACTTCATTACCCTTTGACTGAATCCTCTCCGAAAAGTCACTATATTTATTCATTGAAAACTTATCATGTGCTCATTCGCATTTTGTAACAATAATTGCCATACCAAATACCAGGAATCATCAATCACTATTTCGAATCTCGCAGCGTTTCTACAACAACCGTAATATGTATACATATAACATATATCTCCTAGAATTATAATCTTTAATCCTGAAATTCCGAAAAGAACCCAGTCTACAAATCAATACTCTGAATTTTGGAAAAGCTTAATGAAGCAGCAAAAACAGTAGACAACCTTAACATCCAAAAGTTTAATGATAAAGAATAGTGGGTTGGGAAAGCTCAGAAAAGTTGGAATTGGAAAACGGATTGAGCAAATCATGAAGGAGGCTGTGGAAAAATCACAAAGACTAAACATGCCTTCAAAGAATCCAAATGATTCAATATATGCTGAAGTCATTAACGAATACTTTGCTCCTGACTCTAAACCTTTACGGACAAATCTTCTTCATCATCCTTCGATATTAGAAATTCTAAGATATCGTATCTTTCATTATAAATATCCTCGATATTTCTGAAGATATTTTCATACCTATTCTTATCTGAAATCATTTATCTCTTCGCATTATCTGTATTAAATCATAAAGGAAGCTATTTTAGTTTCTAAATTCTGAAAAATTCGAATTTAAAATAGAAATGTTTTTGAAGTAGTGTTGGGAATTGAAGCATGAGTTAGTGTAATATAATGACACTTGATCAACATGATTATATTATAGTAAGTCATGCTGAGTTTCTAATGGAACGTGATGATTCACAGACCATAACGTCATCATGTGCTATGTTACACGACTCTTACATTCTACTTAATCTCCAAACATATCGAGAATGTAACGACCCAACTTCGTTTTACCAAAAACGCGACTTAATTTTTTTTTTAAAACAGACCATCTGGACGGCGTCCAGAACTCTGGACAGCGTCCAGTTATAAAGACCAGGACGGCGTCTAAGGGTTTAGGACGGCGTCCAATTAAACTAAAGTTGACTGTGACAGAAAAATCCCAACCCACGTTATACTGGACGTCGTCCAACCAATCTGGATGGCGTCCAGGATACCTGATCAGTACTGATAATGCTAAAAACGAACATATATTTCATAGCATTATCCCTCAAGAAAGACAAGCTTTTAGTTGCAATTATTCTATTTACAAGTGATATTCGTTTAAATAATAAAAGGTGAAGACAAAAGACAGATTCGACGATTTGAAGATGCAAACGACCAAAAAGCTAAAAAGTACAAAGTACAATCAAAGTGGTTCAAATTATTGATGAGAAATGTTTCAAAATTACAAGAGTACAAGACGCAAAACACAAAGTACAAGATATTAAATAGTACGCAAGGACGTTCGAAAATCCGGAACCGAGACATGAACCAACTTTCAGTGCGCGACGCAACGGACAAAAAATTACAAGTCAACTATGAATAAGAATAAAATATAATATATAATTAATTATATATATTATTATATAATATAATTTTACGCAGCCCACGTTTTGGATCTAATATGTGAGCTGGTTTCCCGACATCCGCACTCGCGGTACTTTTGTGAAGAATACATCCGCACTCGCGGAGCTCTACAGTACAACGTGGGCCTATAAAAGCCATCGAATTTTGCACGAATTTTACACACCTTTTTCTAATTCATTCTCTCTATCTCACGTATATATATATATATATATATATATATATATATATATATATATATATATATATATATATATATATATATATATTAATTTTAATTTTAAATTCTAAATAATAAGGGTATGTTAGCGAATGTTGTAAGGGTGTAAGTCGAAATTCTGTCCGTGTAACGCTACGCTATTATTAATCATTGTAAGTTATGTTCAACATTTTTAAATTAATGTCTCGTAGCTAAGTTATTATTATGCTTATTTAAGCCAATGTAATCATGATGTTGGGCTAAAATATTAAAATTGGGTAATTGGGCTTTGTACTATAATTGGGGTTTGGACAAAAGAACGACACTTGTGGAAATTAGACTATGGGCTATTAATGGGCTTTATATTTGTTTAATTAAATGATAGTTTGTTAATTTAATATAAAGACTTACAATTGGACGTACCTATAAATAACCATATACACTCGATCGGACACGATGAGCGGGATATTTATAAGTACTAATAATCGTTCATTTAACCGGACACGGGAATGAATTAATAGTTAATGGACTTATTAAAATAGGGGTGAATTATATACAAGGACACTTGATGTAATTATAGTTTAAGTCACCATTAGTTGGAATATTTGACTTCGGATATAAGGATAATTTGACGAGGATACTCGCACTTTATATTTATGACTGATGGACTGTTATGGACAAAAACCAGACGGACATATTAAATAATCCAGGACAAAGGACAATTAACCCATGGGAATAAACTAAAATCAACACGTCAAACATCACGATTACGGAAGTTTAAATAAGCATAATTCATTTATTTCATATTTAATTGCACTTTTAATTATCGCACTTTAATTTATTGTCATTTTATTTATCGTACTTTTTAATTATCGCAATTTCATTTATCGTCATTTTATTTATCGCACTTTTATTTATCGTAATTTCATTATCGTTATTTACTTTACGCTTTAATTTAAGTTATATTTATTTTTAATATTTTACATTAGGTTTTAACTGCGACTAAAGTTTTAAAATCGACAAACCGGTCATTAAACGGTAAAAACCCCCTTTTATAATAATAATACTACTTATTTATATATATATTTATACAAATATAGTTTTAAAAATATAGCGTTAAACTTGGCTAGATCCCTGTGGAACGAACCGGACTTACTAAAAACTACACTACTGTACGATTAGGTACACTGCCTATAAGTGTTGTAGCAAGGTTTAGGTATATCCACTCTTTAAATAAATAAATAACTTGTGTAAAATTGTATCGTATTTAATAGTATTTTGTAGTAAAAATATAACTATTTCGTATACACCTCTACACCCATCAAGTATTTTTGGCGCCGCTGCCGGGAAATCATAAACGCCGAAAGCGCAACGCTATAAAAAAAAGATTTTTATTAAGTCACGTAATCTATTTCTGTAAAAATATACGTTTTAAATATTAAAAATACAAGAAAAAGAAAAATATATCTATATTTTTAAGTTTAGTTAATTTAAAAATTTTATATATTTTTTTATTGTGAAAAAGTTAAAAAAAAAGTAATAAGTTATATTTATATTTTATATATATTAAAAATAAAAAAAATAAAAAAAATAAAAAAAAACCACTGAACCTGCATAAAAATTGACCTGCACCTCATCTGAATCTGTGGCATCCGTACTCGCGGTACTTTTTGCCAGCTGGGTTCCGCACTCGCGGAGCCCTCTGACAGCTGCAACATCAGATTGCATTAATTACGAAATTAGGGTTAAAATTAATTATTATTAATTAAAATTAGGGTTTTAATTTAATATAATTAGTATAAATTTAGTTTTAATTAATTTTAAGCTTTAATTAGTTTTATTAATATATAAAACTACTATTTTTATAAAATACTTAATATAAAAATAATATTTTTATAAAAATTGTATTTTTACAACTTTAAGTTCTATTTTTAAAATTTCGTACCTTTTTAATCTTTTATTCGTAATATTTATATTTTTCGCTCGTAATTAGTTTTAAGTCATAGTTTTTGCCATAGTTATTTTTAATTTTTTTTTTAGATTTTTAAGCTATACCATAAAATCCCTTAAGTGCTTTTTCTTTAGACTAAGATTTAGGTGCTTTAGAATTTTGCGACGCCGTTTTTCGATTTTATTACCTTTTTAAGTTATTTCCTTTTTGGATATAGAATTTCTTTTAAGCTTTAATACCTTTAGACGCAACTTTTAATTTTTAGTTTTTAGACTTTTAAGTTTCAACGCGCTACGTTCTTTTTATTATTTTTCGACGTTTTTCGACGCACTCTTTTTCTTTCTTATTTTTCGCCGCTCTAGTTTTTAGGACATAGAATTTTCTATTTCTTCTCTAAAATTTATTTAAATTTCAACGAAAAATTATTTTAAGTGGTTAAATTGATAGACATCCAAAATTTTCTGTTTCGTAGTAATAGTTGGATTTGTTAGTGGCTGAGTTGTGAGCTTCCGATTTAAAGGGTTCTGGCTCCCTGTTACATCTTTTGGCTATTCGAAATGTGGGCAAAAGAAGAAAAGTCTATTAATTTGATAAATTATATAATTTTTATCTTTTATAACTAATAGGATATTCAGTGAATGCACCGAGCAAAATGTTCACCACCTTTTATACGTTCACCACCTGTAAGTCGATCAAGACATCTAGCCAATATTGTCGCCGTTGATTTTTTTAGAATCATCATCTAGTCGACCAAGTACTCCAATTCAAATTTCCGATAATCCATTTTTTGAACCCGACCTCACAATTGAGAACCCGAAGGATATTCAGGGACAATTCAGAGATCCTGAACCACTAATCTTTCCTCCGGAACCACCAATCATTCAAACAGAGATTGTCGAGGAACAACCCATTAAATCAGAATCCTCTAGTGATTCAGATTCAACAAATTCAATAATGGAGAATCTGGAACCTCTAAGTATGGAAGACCGAACGAGAGCTAAACGCACTGGTCAAGGTCACGCAATTACTCAACCAGACATTAATGCACCAGATTATGAAATCAAAGGACAAATCCTACATATGGTAACTAATCAATGCCAATTTAATGGTGCACCGAAGGAAGATCCAAATGAACATCTTCGTACCTTTAATAGGATCTGTACTCTATTCAAAATCAGAGAAGTTGAGAATGAATAGATATATCTCATGTTATTTCTCTGGACTTTAAAGGGAGAAGCCAAAGATTGGTTAGAATCGTTACCTGAAGGGGCGATTGATACATGGGATGTTTTAGTTGAAAAATTTCTTAAACAATTCTTTCCGGCATCTAAAGTCGTGAGACTTCAAGGAGAAATTGTTACGTTCACACAAAAGCCAAATGAAACTCTATATGAGGCATGGACAAGATTTGAAAAGTTGTTAAGAGGATGTCCGCAACAGGGTTTAGACACTTGTCAAATAGTACAAATATTCTACCAAGGATGCGACATCACTACAAGAAAAGACATCGATATAGCAGCTGGTGGTTCCATTATGAAGAAAACCGCAACTGACGCTTACAAAATTATTGATAACACTGCTTCCCACTCACATCAGTGGCACCAAGAAAAAGCTATCATTAGATCATCTAAAGCAGCTAGAGCCGATTCTAGCCATGACTTTGATTCCATTTCTGCAAAGATAGATGTTGTTGAGAGACGAATGGAAAAGATGACTAAAGATATCCACTCAATACGAATTAGTTGTGAGCAGTGTGGAGGACCACATTTAACAAAAGATTGTCTCAGTATTGAACCAAAAATGGAACAAAGAGAGAATGTTTCATACATGAACCAAAGGCCTGGAAATAATTATCAGAATAATTATCAACCGCCAAGACTGATCTATAATCAAAACTAGAATTATAATCGAAATGTTCCATACAACAACCAACAAGGTCCTAGTAATCAACAAGTATCCAACAATACTTACAATCAGCAAAGACCTATTTTTCAAAATAAACCACCACAAACCGATGATAAAATGCCAAATTTTGAAGATATGATGTCGAAGCTAGTTGAATCTCAAACTCAATTTTTCACATCTCAGAAACAAACCAATGAACAAAATGCTCAAGCATTTAGAAATCAACAAGCTTCTATCCAAAATCTGGAACAAGAAGTAAGTAACCTAGCAAGGTTGATAGGTGAAAGAAAACCGGGAAGTCTACCTAGCGATACAAATGCTAACCCCCGGAATGAAACATCTTAAGCCATTACCACAAGAAGTGGTATTACACTTAAACCACCTGAAATACCTGTAATCTCTGATGAAGCTATTCCTATTCCACAAGAACCACAACCTGAACAAGATAAGAAAAAAGAACCGATAGTTGAAAAGGTTAATGAAGATAACACAGTTAAGGCTAAACCTTATGTTAAACCATACCAACCACCACCTCCTTACCTGAGTAAAATGAGAAAAGATAGACTTGAAGCCGAGCAATCCAAATTCTTGGATATGTTTAAACAAATAAATTTCAATCTTCCTTTCATTGATGTGATTTCAGGAATGCCTAGATATGCTAAATTCTTGAAAGATCTAATCACAAATAGAAAGAAAATGGAAGAACTCTCGGCTGTTACTATGAATGCTAATTGTTCTGCAGTGCTGTTGAATAAGATACCAGAAAAATTATCAGATCCAGGAAGTTTCACAATTCCATGTTTTCTGGGTAGTCTTAGTTCAATAGAAGCATTGGCAGACTTAGGTACTAGTATAAATTTAATGCCGTATTCATTATACGCTAAACTAGACCTCGGAGAATTGAAACCAACACGAATAAGTATACAACTTGCCGATCGATCAGTAAAATATCCTAGAGGGATAATGGAGAACATGCTAGTTAAAGTTGGTACTTTAGTATTTCTAGTAGATTTTGTTATTCTAGACATGGAAGAAGATTCTCGAGTTCCTCTCATATTAGGAAGACCATTCTTAAACACGGCTAAAGCAATAATAGACGTGTTCGGTAAGAAACTGACCCTAAGTATAGAGGACGAGAGTGTTACCTTTTCTGTTGATAGATCCATGCAACGACCGCAATCTGCAGATGATACATGTTATTATATTCAAACTATAGATTCACATGCAGAATTGTTAGAAGAATTTCCAGAATTACAAGGAACAGGAGAATGTTCTTTAGGAGAAGGAACTGAACCAATTGATGAAACTGAAATGTTAGCTACACTTATGGCTAATGGATATGAACCAACAACAGAAAAAATTCAAATGCTAAAAGAGGAAGACAGATATCGATATAAATCATCGATAGAAGAACCACCGACATTAGAGTTAAAGCCACTTCCAAACCATTTGGAATACGCTTATTTACATGGTGAATCTGAATTACCTGTAATAATATCGTCTTCTCTTACTGAAAATGAAAAATCTCAACTCATTTATGTGCTAAAAGCTCATAAACCAGCTATTGCATGGAAGATTCATGATATTAAAGGAATAAGTCCTTCGTATTACACACATAAAATCCTTATGGAAGAAGGTCATAAAACGTATGTGCAACGCCAATGAAGACTAAATCCTAATATGCAAGATGTTGTTAAGAAAGAAATTATTAAACTGCTAGATGCAGGTTTAATTTATCCAATCTCTGATAGTCCATGGGTAAGCCCAGGTCAATGCGTACCTAAGAAGGGTGGCATGACTGTCATCACAAATGAGAAAAATGAGCTTATTCCTACTAGGACTGTAACAGGATGGCGTGTTTGTATTGATTATAGAAAATTAAATGACGCCACCAGAAAAGATCACTTTCCCTTACCTTTCATTGATCAAATGTTGGAAGGATTAGCCGGAAACAGTTACTATTATTTTCTTGATGGTTTTTCCGAATATTTTCAAATTCCAATAGCAACCGAGGATCAAGAGAAAATCACGTTCACATACCCTTATAGTACATTTGCTTATAAACGCATGCCATTTGGACTTTGCAACGCCCCTGCGACCTTTCGAAGGTGCATGATGGCGATTTTTCATGACATGATAGAAGAATGCATGGAAGTTTTCATGGATGACTTTTCAGTCTTCGGTGATACATTTGAATCATGTCTAGTTAATCTTGAACGAATGATTATTAGATGCGAACAATCAAATCTTGTTCTTAATTGGGAGAAATGCCATTTCATGGTTAAAGAAGGCATCGTTCTTGGTCATAAAATTTCAAAGGAAGGAATTGAAGTGGATAGAGCTAAAGTAGATGTAATTGCTAAACTTCCACATCCCACCAATGTCAGAGGAGTTAGGAGTTTTCTAGGGCATCCCGGTTTTTACCGACGTTTCATAAAAGATTTTTCTAAAATTGCCACTCCTATGAATAAACTCCTAGAAAAGGATGCTCCATTCATCTTTTCAGATGAATGCTTCAAATCTTTTAATATTCTTAAAGAAAAACTCACTAATGCGTCAATCATGATAACTCCAAATTGGAATCTACCGTTTGAACTAATGTGCGATGCAAGTGATTTTGCAATGGGAGCCGTTTTAGGACAAAGGATTGAAAAACGATTTCAACCTATTTATTATGCTAGTAAGATGTTACAAGGAGCACAAACGAATTACACAACTACTGAAAAAGAACTCCTTGCTATTGTCTTTGCTTTTGACAAATTTCGTTCATATCTCGTTCTAGCAAAAACGGTGGTCTATACCGATCATTCTGCTCTTAGATACCTATTTTCGAAACAAGATGCCAAACCACGATTAATTCATTGGATTTTACTCTTACAAGAGTTCGATATTGAAATCCGAGATAAAAAGGGAGCAGAAAATCTCGCCGTTGATCATCTTTCTCGTCTTGAAAATCCCGAATTAGAAGTTCTAAATAAATCTGCTATACAAGACAACTTTCCTGATGAATATATTTTGAAGATAGAGTATAATGAAATTCCATGGTTTGCAGACTATGCAAACTACTTAGTATGTGGATACCTTGAAAAAGGGTTGTCGTACCAAAAACGAAAGAAATTCTTTAGTGATATAAAACACTATTTCTGGGAAGATCCACATTTGTTTAAAAGTTGTCCTGATGGAATAATATGCCGATGTGTATTCGGAGATGAAGCTAGTCAAATCTTAAACCATTGCTACACAGGACCAACAGGAGGGCATTATGGGCCTCAACTCACAGCAAGAAAAGTTTACGATGCTGGATTCTATTGGCCTACAATTTTCAAAGATGCACACCTTCTTTGCAAATCCTGTGATGCATGTCAAAGGGCTGGAAAAATAAGTCAACGTGATGAAATGCCACAAAATGTCATTCAAGTATGTGAAGTATTTGACATTTGGGGTATTGACTTTATGGGTCCATTTCCAAAATCTCATAATAATCTCTACATTCTCGTTGCCATTGATTATGTATCTAAATGGGCGGAAGCACAAGCTCTCCTAACTAACGATGCACGAGTTGTAGTCAACTTTTTAAAACGTCTTTTTGCTAGGTTTGGAACACTGAAAGCTTTAATAAGTGATCGGGGTACTCATTTTTGTAATAATCAACTTGAGAAAGTTCTCAAAAGATATGGAGTAACTCATAAAATCTCAACCGCTTATCATCCACAAACAAGTGGACAAGTTGAAAATACCAACCGAGCTTTAAAACGTATTCTAGAGAAAACCGTAGGATCAAATCCGAAGGAATGGTCCATGAAATTAGAGGATGCACTTTGGGCTTTTAGAACAGCCTACAAAACTCCAATTGGAACCACACTTTTTAGACTCGTTTATGGAAAAGCATGTCACCTTCCAGTAGAAATTGAACACAAAGCATTTTGGGCTTTGAAGACATGTAATCTTGATTTACATGAAGCTGGACGTCTACGGTTAAGCCAACTAAACGAATTAAAAGAATTAAGACATGAAGCATACGAAAATTCATTAATCTATAAGGAAAGAACGAAGAAATGGCATGATAAAAGAATCAGAAGTTCAAAAGAATTTAAAGAAGAAGACAGAGTTCTTTTTTTCAATTCACGATTCAAGCTATTTCCTGGAAAATTGAAATCAAGATGGTCTGGACCATTCATAGTTAAGAGAGTTTTCCCGTACGGAACAGTAGAATTAATAAATTCAAATGGGATTGAATTTAAGGTTAATGGTCACAGAGTTAAACATCACATAGATAATCCAATGGAAGTTGAAGATGAAGTTAATCACAATTTTGACACCACAGCCAACTAAGTGTGGGAAGGTTCAAATCTTTTTAGGGTAATAGTTATTTCTGTTAGAGTTAGATATTCTGTTTTCGTGTAATTTCCGAGAATGGAATCCGAATGGTCTTTCCCTAGCATACCCTAAAGAACTAGTCTTCTCCCCCATTCTGAATTTTTATTTTTTTTAGGTTTTACGAGATGAAGAATTCCTTTGATCTGAACCATGGTCTAATGCTACACGCTATGATTACTAAACGTAATAATGACACACTTCCGAGTGAACTGGTTTCATTCATAAGAGGCAAAATGGACGGAGTAAGAAAAGAACTCAGAAAAGATCATCATAAGATACATTTTGGTAAAGGAAAATCAAAATCCGCAACAAAAAGAAGAGCACGACACCTTGAAAGATGTTATAAATTCGGAAAATGGTCACACGAAGGTAAATGTTCAAATAATCAAACATATTCAAACACCGAATTTGTTACTCTATGCAGAGAAGGACCGTTTATATGTTTAGAAGAAAAGATATTGAAGATTCGAGGTTATGCTTATGTAGTTATGGAGAACCAAATCACACGACTCTCCTATGAGTCGGCTAAAGCGGGTCTCTGAGAATTCTTTCTCACAGGTAAGTTTGTACAGTTTTTATTTTTTTATTGCTTTTAACCTTTTGATAATAGACGCTGAATCGTTCGCTATAAAGTATTAAATTGGTATTCAATAAAATTAGGTATGCGTAACCGAAATTGTTGATATCATACAAAAATTTATTACATCACTTCAAAATTTACCGTTTATTCTTAAGGTATAAATATCTTTAATCAATCAACCCAAAATATTTCAGAAATTCGTCAGGAGTAAAACTAGATTATGGAACCGAAATTACTTTACCGAAAAGAGGGGCATATATTTTTGATAATATTTGATTGATTAAAGTGGGATAAAAGACCAAAAATATTTTTAATTTTAATTTTTTTTTAAATTAATAAATTAATATTAAATTATTATTGTAACTTTTTAAATTAATATATTTAAGTTTGTAAATATTTGAAAAATTAATATTTTTAATATAAGTTTGTATGTTTAAAAACAAAAATATAATATGAATTTGGTGTGAATTTTTTAAAAATTTTAATAATATGAATTTTTAATTTTATGCATTTTTAAGTTTGGTGTGTTTTTAAAAACAAAAATTTACTTTATTTCACTAAGTTAAAAATTTGATTTTTAAAATATGTCGTGAGTTGAAAACTAGGTCGTTGAACCGAAATTGCTTTACCCGAGGGCGGGACGAGAAATTTTATTATCATTATTTTTAGTCTTATTGATTTAAAGTATGCCAAAAACATTAAAAAACCCAAAAATCTTTACTTTTAAAACAACGCTTTAAAATGACGAATTTTTAAAAAAATTTTGTCGAGCGACGGACTAGGTCAACGTACCGAAACAACCTCGTCCTAAATAAAAAGGAAAACAAAATTTTAAATTAATCAAGTAATTGTTTTATTAATAAAGGTTTTATTTAAAAAAAATGGGAAAAACCGCACTCGCGGTACTTTGTGGGTACCCACATCCGCACTCGCGGAGGTAGCAAAACCCAGCTGGGTTAACTGGTCGAACAGACCAGTCACCAACACCCACACCCATTTTTTTCTGCGAAAAACACACACACAACACTCTCAAATTCGCGATTTTTCACCGTTAAACATCAAATGTTTTTGCTAATATCATGTTGAGAAGGATGCTACCAAGAAGTTTCTCAAGGAAATCGGTAATTTCTACATCTAAACACCCTTTAATTCGGATTTTTAGTGTTCTTGAATAAATTTATACCTAATTTGATTTTGATAATTTCTAGTTTAATTATGCTCAAATTGTTTGTATTATGCTTGTATAACCTAGATTGATGCTATTTAACATGATTAGAAGCCTTAAACTTCAAATTTTGAGTAATCTAGGGTTTGTGTTCTTGAGCAAAATTGGGGCTTTTTGATATAAACGGGTTATGGCCGAATTTTGTTGTTAGTTTATACTAAATTGAGTAGTGTAACATGTTTAGGTTTAATCCTAAACATGATTTTCAAGTATTAAAGTAGACTTTTTGAATAAAAAAAATGCATGAACTCAATTTAATTGATATGAATGCCATTTGGAACTTGTTTAATTGCTAGTAATGATTATTTTGACATGTTATTTGAGATAAAAGCTAAAGAACATTGTATACATTCTCATATTTGTTCATTTGTAAAAGTGTAGAATTGTTAATATTATGAAAATGCGTATAAAGTTTAATATGGATTAAACATGACATTATGATTGTTTTGGTTTATGATTTTGCTAACACTAATGTATATTTGGATGTACAAAAATTTTGTTTAATGTGTTTTGCAGACTGAAAGGGGTGAATCTTCATCCGCATCTCTGGCTCACAATGCTCCTCCTGAGAATGCAGAAGAACATGAGATTAACGACCAATATAGACAAGATTTACCGCATCAATTCATTTCATATTCAAATATAGAATTGACAGATTTACATCCTAATTTAAGGTTTGATCGACATTGGATAGATTATTCAAAATACTAGAGGAACTTGCACACACTTCAGTCTAATGTTGTTGAAGTACCTAGAGTAATAGATTGGGAACCGTTAGAAATAGTTGGATTGGCCGGTCCAATCAGAGAATTACTTACACAAAGGTATGGTAATTCTACTTTTACTGATTGGGAACGTTTGTTTAATATACGTAGGCGTGTATATAGAGAATGGTGTGTGAAATTATTATGTAGTGTTGAAATAAATGATCGGGTATCTACCTTAACCGATCGTAGTTTTATTAGATTTTTATTAGGAGGTGTGATGCGTCATATGTCTCTACTAGACATGGCTCAGGCTTTGTGTATAGATACGCCTGAGGAACTAGCATCTACTGATTATCAAGGGTTGATACTTATTGGTAGGAGGATTGATGAAAATTTTGATATGAATGAAATATGGAGTAGAATGACTAGGCATAACCGATTTCGTGGGGGGAATAACTCTTATATTGATATTGATAGAGCTGAGCTAAGAGTAATCCATAGGTTCTTAGCAAACTCGATTACACAGCGATGTAACAATAAAGAGAAAGTAAATGAGAATGATTTATTTTATCTCATGTGTATTCGAGACCCACAGAGCGCTGTGAGTATACCTTATTGTGTGGGTTGTTATTTATCAGCTATAGTTAAGAGTATACGGCCTAATGGTATAATAGGAGGTGGTATCTTTGTTACTTTAATTGCTGAGTATATCGGTGTCGATAGAAATCGGGGGGGGGGGGGGGGGGGGAATTAATAATTGCAGCACCAGAACCCCGTGATCCAATTGGTTTGAAAGTATATCATGGTGCTAAGGTTTTAAAGAAACGACATAACGCTGCAGCACCATATGATGGCCCGCATCCACAGGTCGAAAGAGATCAGCAGCAAGGTAACGCGGGAGGGGGGAATGAGATGACAGAAATGCAACTTTTATAGTTCATCATGAGTATGAAATGGCTAGACAACGAGCATTTCAAGATTGGCAGTATCATCAAAACCAAATCATAAGTCATCGTGCACACATAAATGCAAACTACATTGCTACTCCAATGCCCGTATTTCCTCCCTGAACTATACAGACCCGACCACCGTACCCTACATATGACCCAGCTCAAGCATTCTACAGTACACACGACTATGAATGGGATCCCTACTGGCACCATCCTTATCAACCCTAATTTTCTTTTATGCTTATTTTTATTTATTTGGTAACTTGTAATTTTATACTTTTAATATTTCTTTTGATACTTTAATAGTTTTTATAATTTTCTAACTTTTCTTATTAGATTTTTAATAATTTTTGAATGTGGGGTGATATACCCAACTTCAAAAATATGTATATATATGTTTGTAGTTTATCTTATGTACAAAATAGGGTAAAACAACGCATTTTCAAAGACTGGCATTAAGTTCAGCAAAAGCAACTAATTTTGATGACAAGATGCAAAATATATGTGAAATAACAACTGCAGGAATGAACAAATGATGTGCACCATTTATCATTCACAAACAAACGCCAATATGTTTGGAAACTTTGGTAAAATTTAATCATTTTTCTACGCTGATCACCCTCAATAATTTAAATTGTTATAGATTTCTTGCAAATGAGGGCATTACAATATCTTAAGTTTGAGAAGGGGTTAAATTGTTTCAGATTTTTAAAATTTTAACTTATACGCTTGGTTACCATTAAAAATACTAGTAACGCAGTAGTTGTATTAGAATCTAGTGCTCTCTGATAATAAAGAACAGCCCTAGTCTTATATACTGACTACCCAATTCTAGTAAAAATTTTCAAAATTTTCAAATAAATGAATTAAAAATCATGTTTATACATATTTATAAACGATAAAACTAGGTGTTAACACCGAAATTATTGTTACCTCGGAAAGGACATAAATTGAGAAACAACTTAAAATGTTAGAATTCATTTAAAATGGAATAGAGGACAATAAAAAGGCAAAGAAAGGAAAATAAAAGCCAAGTGTAGGAAAAATTTACCAAGTTCTTTAAAACATATATCACATATTTTGTACAAAGATACTTTTGTTTTGGACAAAATTAACCATTTTACCCGAAAAATTGTAATATATTTGAAAGAAAGATGGATCTACACGATGAATCAATGCCATCATTAAAAGGAAGTAAAGTCTTCCAAAAAAGACACGCGCTTCTTGATTTAGGTCAGGAAGTTGTCGTCCAGATCAGTTGTAGAGTCTACGAAAAACCTTGAAAAGTTTTCTCGAAAATCAGCTGAAAATCCACGGACCTCAGCATCAAACAGGGTTGCCAAGTGGTCAGACTTATCCTAACCATGAGAGGATCTGTCTCGTAAAATGGAGAGGGCACCATGCAAATTAGCTTGATAAGACTAATGAATCAGACCCCCAGAAAGGATAATCTCCTTAAAGATCAAATATCAGCTTTTAAGACTGATATTAGTCAATCCTTGAGATTGACTTTAAAGATTGAGAATTATAAACTCATGGAATTCGATGATATCTAAACTCGAGCTTGAACGAGAAAATATTTTGATCAAATTACAAACCAATTTTTTTGCTGAAAACCCTATTTTCAATGCGTTCATTACCATTGAACGTAAAATCCTAGGAATTCACCTGGAATTCATTAGGTCACCTGAACCAAATCGGGTGTCAACCGTAAGAACGGTGGCTTAATGAAGCAGCAAAAACAGTAGACAACCTTAACATCCGAAAGTTTAATGATAAAGAATAGTGGGTTGGCAAAGCTAAGAAAAGTTGAAATTGGAAAACGGATTGAGCAAATCATGAAGGAGGCTGTGGAAAAATCACAAAGACTAAACCTGCCTTCAAAGAATCCAAATGACTCAATATCTGCTGAAGTCATTAACTAATACTTTGCTCCTGACTCTAAACCTTTACGGACAAATCTTCTTCATCATCCTTCGATATTAGAAATTCTAAGATATCATCGTATCTTTCATTATAAATATCCTCGATATTTCTGAAGATATTTTCATAACTATTCTTATCTGAAATCATTTATCTCTTCGCATTATCTGTATTAAATCATAAAGGAAGCTATTTTAGTTTCTAAATTCTGAAAAATTCGAATTTAAAATAGAAATGTTTTTGAAGTAGTGTTGGGAATTGAAGCATGAGTTAGTGTAATATAATGACACTTGGTCAACGTGATTATATTACAGTAACTCATGCTGAGTTTCTAATGGAACGTGATGATTCACAGACCATAACGTCATCATGTGCTATGTTACACGACTCTTACATTCTACTTAATCTCCAAACATATCGAGAATGTAACGACCCAACTTCATTTTACCAAAAAAGCGACTTAATTTTTTTTTTAAAACAGACCATCTGGACGGCGTCCAGTTATAAAGACCAGGACGGCGTCCAAGGGTTTAGGACGGTGTCCAATTGAACTAAAGTTGACAGTGACAGAAAAATCCCAACCCACGTTATACTGGACGTCGTCCAACCAATCTGGACGGCGTCCAGGATACCTAATCAGTACTGATAATGTTAAAAATGAACATATATTTCATAGCATTATCCCTCAAGAAAGACAAGCTTTTAGTTGCAATTGTTCTATTTACAAGTGATATTCGTTTAAATAATAAAAGGTGAAGACAAAAGACAGATTCGACGATTTGAAGACGCAAACGACCAAAAAGATAAAAAGTACAAAGTACAATCAAAGTGGTACAAATTATTGATGAGAAACGTTTCAAAATTACAAGAGTACAAGACGCAAAACACAAAGTACAATATATTAAATAGTACGCAAGGACGTTCGAAAATCCGAAACCGAGACATGAACCAACTTTCAGTGCGCGACGCAACGGACAAAAAATTACAAGTCAACTATGAATAAGAATAAAATATAATATATAATTAATTATATATATTATTATATAATATAATTTTACGCAGCCCACGTTTTGGATCTAATATGTGAGCTGGTTTCCAGACATCCGCACTCGCGGTACTTTTGTGAAGAATACATCCGCACTTGCGGAGCTCTACAGTACAACGTGGGCCTATAAAAGCCATCGAATTCTGCACGAATTTTACACACCTTTTTCTAATTCATTCTCTCTATCTCACGTATATATATATATATATATATATATATATATATATATATATATATATATATATATATTAATTTTAATTGTAATTTTAAATTCTAAATAATAAGGGTATGTTAGCGAATGTTATAAGGGTGTAAGTCGAAATTCTCTCCGTGTAACGCTACGCTATTATTAATCATTGTAAGTTATGTTCAACCTTTTTAAATTAATATCTCGTAGCTAAGTTATTATTATGCTTATTTAAGCCAAAGTAATCATGATGTTGGGAAAAAATATTAAAATTGGGTAATTGGGCTTTGTACTATAATTGGGGTTTGGACAAAAGAACGACACTTGTGGAAATTAGACTATGGGCTATTAATGGGCTTTATATTTGTTTAATTAAATGATAGTTTGTTAATTTAATATAAAGACTTACAATTGGACGTACCTATAAATAACCATATACACTCGATCGGACACGATGGGCGGGATATTTATAAGTACTAATAATCGTTCATTTAACCGGACAGGGGAACGAATTAATAGTTAATGGACTTATTAAAACAGGGGTGAATTATATACAAGGACACTTGGTGTAATTATAGTTTAAGTCCCCAATTAGTTGGAATATTTGACTTCGGATATAAGGATAATTTGACGAGGATACTAGAACTTTATATTTATGACTGATGGACTGTTATGGACAAAAACCAGACGGACATATTGAATAATCCAGGACAAAGGACAATTAACCCATGGGAATAAACTAAAATCAACACGTCAAACATCATGATTACGGAAGTTTAAATAAGCATAATTCCTTTATTTCATATTTAATTGCACTTTTAATTACCGCACTTTAATTTATTGTCATTTTATTTATCGTACTTTTTAATTATCGCAATTTCATTTATCGTCATTTTATTTATCGCAATTTCATTATCGTTATTTACTTTAAGCTTTAATTTAAGTTATATTTATTTTTAATATTTTACATTAGGTTTTAACTGCGACTAAAGTTTTAAAATCGACAAACCGGTCATTAAACGGTAAAAACTGTGATGCCCCGTACAAAACCATCATGTATGAATCATCAACAACAGGATCATTACAAGGTTAAGAACTATATACGATTTCAAAAAGAGTTTGCATTCATAAATAAGGTGATGTCTAAACCAACATCGAATGTTTTACAATCCAATAGCATGCTTCACTAAGTAGAAGCAAATAATAAGTGTATTTGACCACAATGGTCATTACAAGTCATAGTTCAAAAGTACTAATATTTGAATGCAAAATAAAGTAGTTCATGTGATGACAACTCTAAGCAGCGGGTGTCTACAGCACGACTAGTACACAGCGGAAGCTAACCTCAAGCACCTGAGAAAAACATGCTTTAAAACGTCAACACAAAGGTTGGTGAGCTATAGTTTAAGTATAACAGTAAGTAAGGTAGGCCACGAGATTTCAGTGCTACAAAGAGCGTTTCAAAACAGTATGATAAAGTATATTTTAACCGTGGGCACTTGGTAACTAACTTAATATTTATACCCCCTGAAAGTACACTTGGCAAGTGCGTATGTCTATGAAGTATTAAACACTCGTTAAATGCTAGCGCGACTAGCCCGAGTGGGGATGTCAAACCCTATGGATCCATATCTAAGATTCGCGTTCACGGTTCAAAAACCAATGATTAAACGTTACCGAGCTAAAGGGAATGTTTATGCCGTTGTATAACCCTCACATATATAAGCTTAAGTACTCGTGCCTAGTATGTAAAACGTAAAATGCGCATGTATTCTCAGTTCCTAAAATAGTTAAAGTAAAAAGGGAATGCTATAACTCACAATGATAATGTAGTCGTAAAGTTGGTTCGGAAAAGGTGTGCAAGTAATCGGTCCGAAAGTCCTCAACCTAAGTCAAATAGTACTAAGTCAGTAAATCATCTTAATAGGTTTAAAAGTATGTAAATAAGGTCTTAAGGGTCATCATCATTCATCATCAAACAAAAGGCGTAAAGTAAGTTTCGTTTATGAAAGTAGTGTAAAACAAAGACTGACTTCAGTCAGTCACCACGGCCACTACCCTTACTGAATTAAGGTGAGACCAGTGGACATGGCTCCGTATATGAGTCCTTTAAGTGTGGTAAAATTTACAGAAGCAATCTCGTCATTGTTTGACCGTGGCGACGGTCTAAGTGCCAGTAGGTCAGAAATTTCTGCACAACGTTAAAAGGACATAGTGACGATCGGAGGGCCATAAATCCTAAACCGTAACTCGGATTAAGATGAGTCCTATATGAAAATTTATCTACTCGAAAAGATCTATTTGAAAATAATAATCACAACAGCCCAGGTCTACTGGTCTGTTACAGAAACAGCAGAACAGTAGGCAGAGAACAGTAAGCAGAAAAATAATGGATTCCGGTGGGTTTGGTGTTTGATGTTCATCATGGTTCTCATCCTTGATGCCTATAGCTTCAAGTGTACAACTCATTGATGTGTTTACATCATATTTACCAAGTTTTGACCATCATAACCCTTGTGCAAGTCCAAGACATGTAGCACAACTTCACTTAAGAGTTGTAAGTGTTTTGATGAACCAAAGTTACATCAAAGTCTTAGATCTAACACATACATGAACTTTAAAACTAATAATAAATTACAAACTTGAAAGTAAACTAACTAATCAAGATCTTAAGATGTAGAACATAGTTCTTAGTTTGATCTTGAAGATCCAAGACTCAAAAGTCTAGATCTAACATAAGTGTACAAAGTTATATTTAAAGAAAACTTATTTATGTGTTCTTGAACTTTCAAGTTAACTTTTAGTTCAAGATTAATGAGATCAAGACTAACTTGTAGTACTTGACCATTTAACTAACAAACATGAAATTAAAGTGCATAATATGAAGAAATAAACTAAGTAAACAAGTAATTAGTTCATGGTTTGTTCATACTTTAAAGATTCAAACCAAAGTTTGATCTTTAAGAAAGTAAACTTTAAAGTTTACTAACATAAATTACAAGTATGAGTTTAACAACTATGAACTTACAAACTTTTGAAACAATAAATGTAGAACATAAACTAGTAAGTTTAGTTCTTGATTGTTCTTATAAATACAAGATATAATGAAGAATCAAACTAAAGAGTTGATTCTTGAAACTAGTAAGTAAATAATAACAAGTAACAAAGTAACAACAACTAACAAGTAAGTAAGTAAACAATAATCAAAGACAAGTAACAATTTAACAACAAAGAATGACGATGATGCATGTTCTTGGTTTCGGTTTTGAAGTCAAGAAAGATGAAAGAATTGTTCATAATACTTACAAGGAAGTAGAGAAATGTGAGAGGAAAGTTGAGAGGATTTTGTAAGTAAAGTGTGTGTGTAAATGAGAGAATGGAACAAGTGAGTAGAAGTAATAAAAAAATGAAATAAAAACCCCTCCTAGCCATACAAAACCGACGGTTTTGCTTCTCCAAGGGGGGAGGGATAAGTTCCATGGTCACTAGCATGTATTTGTCCTTTAAAGGTAGTTAATAAGAGAACTTGCATGGGGATTATGGTAACTAGATTCAAATTGCTCTAACACTAACTAGTTTGTTTCCAAAGTGATACTTACATGTAAGTATGGGCTTAATTAGTCCACTAGAGAAGTAAGGTGGGCTTATAAGCCCATGTTCAATCATAAAGCCCAAGTATGTATTAATTAACAAATTAGTCCAATTAAAGCCCAAGTAACTAACTAATAACCATAGTTAATTAAAATGATTAATAAATTAATCATGAATGTAAATAATATTCAAAAATATTATTCGTAAAAGTTTCGTGTGTCACAAAGACGTTTCGGGCAATTAAAGTTAAGTACGGGCAATCATGGCAATATGTAAATGTAATAACATACATTTGTGTAATCACACGTATTAATAATAATAATTATTAATAAATAAAAGTTGGAATTTCTAGGGTCGTTACATTACCCACCTGTCTAGAAAATTTCGTCCCGAAATTTTAAGGAGTGACCAACAATGGTAACGTATTCGAATAAGAAGGAGCGTATCATAGTTCTGTGAGACCCGTGGGCTCAGAAGTAAGTTATCTACCTTGAAAGGTACTTCGGCGTATGAAAGTGAGAATAGGTATATGCCGTTAATTAAGCCTTTTGTTGAAATGTCCCGTTCTTATTGATTAAAAACGTTCCATATTAATTGATTTCGTTGCGAGGTTTTGACCTCTATATGAGACGTTTTTCAAAGACTGCATTCATTTTTAAAACAAACCATAACCTTTATTTCATAAATAAAGGTTTAAAAAGCTTTACGTAGATTATCAAATAATGATAATCTAAAATATCCTGTTTACACACGACCATTACATAATGGTTTACAATACAAATATGTTACATCGAAATCAGTTTCTTGAATGCAGTTTTTACACAATATCATACAAACATGGACTCCAAATCTTGTCCTTATTTTAGTATGCAACAGCGGAAGCTCTTAATATTCACCTGAGAATAAACATGCTTTAAACGTCAACAAAAATGTTGGTGAGTTATAGGTTTAACCTATATATATCATATCGTAACAATAGACCACAAGATTTCATATTTCAATACACATCCCATACATAGAGATAAAAATCATTCATATGGTGAACACCTGATAACCGACAATAACAAGATGCATATATAAGAATATCCCCATCATTCCGGGACACCCTTCGGATATGATATAAATTTCGAAGTACTAAAGCATCCGGTACTTTGGATGGGGTTTGTTAGGCCCAATAGATCTATCTTTTGGATTCGCGTCAATTAGGGTGTCTGTTCCCTAATTCTTAGATTACCAGACTTAATAAAAAGGGGCATATTCGATTTCGATAATTCAACCATAGAATGTAGTTTCACGTACTTGTGTCTATTTTGTAAATCATTTATAAAACCTGCATGTATTCTCATCCCAAAAATATTAGATTTTAAAAGTGGGACTATAACTCACTTTCACAGATTTTTACTTCGTCGGGAAGTAAGACTTGGCCACTGTTGATTCACGAACCTATAACAATATATACATATATATTAAAGTATGTTCAAAATATATTTACAACACTTTTAATATATTTTGATGTTTTAAGTTTATTAAGTCAGCTGTCCTCGTTAGTAACCTATAACTAGTTGTCCACAGTTAGATGTACAGAAATAAATCGATAAATATTATCTTGAATCAATCCACGACCCAGTGTATACGTATCTCAGTATTGATCACAACTCAAACTATATATATTTTGGAATCAACCTCAACCCTGTATAGCTAACTCCAACATTCACATATAGAGTGTCTATGGTTGTTCCGAAATATATATAGATGTGTCGACATGATAGGTCGAAACATTGTATACGTGTCTATGGTATCTCAAGATTACATAATATACAATACAAGTTGATTAAGTTATGGTTGGAATAGATTTGTTACCAATTTTCACGTAGCTAAAATGAGAAAAATTATCCAATCTTGTTTTACCCATAACTTCTTCATTTTAAATCCGTTTTGAGTGAATCAAATTGCTATGGTTTCATATTGAACTCTATTTTATGAATCTAAACAGAAAAAGTATAGGTTTATAGTCGGAAAAATAAGTTACAAGTCGTTTTTGTAAAGGTAGTCATTTCAGTCGAAAGAACGACGTCTAGATGACCATTTTAGAAAACATACTTCCACTTTGAGTTTAACCATAATTTTTGGATATAGTTTCATGTTCATAATAAAAATCATTTTCTCAGAATAACAACTTTTAAATCAAAGTTTATCATAGTTTTTAATTAACTAACCCAAAACAGCCCGCGGTGTTACTACGACGGCGTAAATCCGGTTTTACGGTGTTTTTCGTGTTTCCAGGTTTTAAATCATTAAGTTAGCATATCATATAGATATAGAACATGTGTTTAGTTGATTTTAAAAGTCAAGTTAGAAGGATTAACTTTTGTTTGCGAACAAGTTTAGAATTAACTAAACTATGTTCTAGTGATTACAAGTTTAAACCTTCGAATAAGATAGCTTTATATGTATGAATTGAATGATGTTATGAACATCATTACTACCTTAATTTCCTTGGATAAACCTACTGGAAAAGAGAAAAATGGATCTAGCTTCAATGGATCCTTGGATGGCTCGAAGTTCTTGAAGCAGAATCATGACACGAAAACAAGTTCAAGTAAGATCATCACTTGAAATAAGATTGTTATAGTTATAGAAATTGAACCAAAGTTTGAATATGATTATTACCTTGTATTAGAATGATAACCTACTGTAAGAAACAAAGATTTCTTGAGGTTGAATGATCACCTTACAAGATTGGAAGTGAGCTAGCAAACTTGAAAGTATTCTTGATTTTATAAAACTAGAACTTTTGGAATTTATGAAGAACACTTAGAACTTGAAGATAGAACTTGAGAGAGATCAATTAGATGAAGAAAATTGAAGAATGAAAGTGTTTGTAGGTATTTTTGGTCGTTGGTGTATGGATTAGATATAAAGGATATGTAATTTTGTTTTCATGTAAATAAGTCATGAATGATTACTCATATTTTTGTAATTTTATGAGATATTTCATGCTAGTTGCCAAATGATGGTTCCCACATGTGTTAGGTGACTCACATGGGCTGCTAAGAGCTGATCATTGGAGTGTATATACCAATAGTACATACATCTAAAAGCTGTGTATTGTACGAGTACGAATACGGGTGCATACGAGTAGAATTGTTGATGAAACTGAACGAGGATGTAATTGTAAGCATTTTTGTTAAGTAGAAGTATTTTGATAAGTGTATTGAAGTCTTTCAAAAGTGTATAAATACATATTAAAACACTACATGTATATACATTTTAACTGAGTCGTTAAGTCATCGTTAGTCGTTACATGTAAGTGTTGTTTTGAAACCTTTAGGTTAACGATCTTGTTAAATGTTGTTAACCCAATGTTTATAATATCAAATGAGATTTTAAATTATTATATTATCATGATATTATCATGTATGAATATCTCTTAATATGATATATATACATTAAATGTCTTTACAACGATAATCGTTACATATATGTCTCGTTTAAAAATCATTAAGTTAGTAGTCTTGTTTTTACATATGTAGTTCATTGTTAATATACTTTATGATATGTTTTCTTATCATAGTATCATGTTAACTATATATATATATCCATATATATGTCATCATATAGTTTTTACAAGTTTTAACGTTCGTGAATCACCGATCAACTTGGGTGGTCAATTGTCTATATGAAACATATTTCAATTAATCAAGTCTTAACAAGTTTGATTGCTTAACATGTTGGAAACATTTAATCATGTAAATATCAATCTCAATTAATATATATAAACATGGAAAAGTTCGGGTCACTACAGTACCTACCCGTTAAATAAATTTCGTCCCGAAATTTTAAGCTGTTGAAGGTGTTGATGAATCTTCTGGAAATAGATGTGGGTATTTCTTCTTCATCTGATCTTCACGCTCCCAGGTGAACTCGGGTCCTCTACGAGCATTCCATCGAACCTTAACAATTGGTATCTTGTTTTGCTTAAGTCTTTTAACCTCACGATCCATTATTTTGACGGGTTCTTCGATGAATTGAAGTTTTTCGTTGATTTGGATTTCATCTAATGGAATAGTGAGATCTTCTTTAGCAAAACATTTCTTTAAATTCGAGACGTGGAAAGTGTTATGTACAGCCGCGAGTTGTTGAGGTAACTCTAGTCGGTAAGCTACTGGTCCGACACGATCAATAATCTTGAATGGTCCAATATACCTTGGATTTAATTTCCCTCGTTTACCAAATCGAACAACGCCTTTCCATGGTGCAACTTTAAGCATGACCATCTCTCCAATTTCAAATTCTATATCTTTTCTTTTAATGTCAGCGTAGCTCTTTTGTCGACTTTGGGCGGTTTTCAACCGTTGTTGAATTTGGATGATCTTCTCGGTAGTTTCTTGTATAATCTCCGGACCCGTAATCTGTCTATCCCCCACTTCACTCCAACAAATCAGAGACCTGCACTTTCTACCATAAAGTGCTTCAAACGGCGCCATCCTCAATGCTTGAATGGTAGCTGTTGTTGTAGGAAAATTCTGCTAACGGTAGATGTCGATCCCAACTGTTTTCGAAATCAATAACACATGCTCGTAGCATGTCTTCAAGCATTTGTATCGTCCTTTCGCTCTGCCCATCAGTTTGTGGATGATAGGCAGTACTCATGTCTAGACGAGTTCCTAATGCTTGCTGTAATGTCTGCCAGAATCTTGAAATAAATCTGCCATCCCTATCAGAGATAATAGAGATTGGTATTCCATGTCTGGAGACGACTTCCTTCAAATACAGTCGTGCTAACTTCTCCATCTTGTCATCTTCTCTTATTGGTAGGAAGTGTGCTGATTTGGTGAGACGATCAACTATTACCCAAATAGTATCAAAACCACTTGCAGTCCTTGGCAATTTAGTGATGAAATCCATGGTAATGTTTTCCCATTTCCATTCCGGGATTTCGGGTTGTTGAAGTAGACCTGATGGTTTCTGATGCTCAGCTTTGACCTTAGAACACGTCAAACATTCTCCTACGTATTTAGCAACATCGGCTTTCATACCCGGCCACCAAAAATGTTTCTTGAGATCCTTGTACATCTTCCCCGTTCCAGGATGTATTGAGTATCTGGTTTTATGAGCTTCTCTAAGTACCATTTCTCTCATATCTCCAAATTTTGGTACCTAAATCCTTTCAGCCCTATACCGGGTTCCGTCTTCCCGAATATTAAGATGCTTCTCCGATCCTTTGGGTATTTCATCCTTTAAATTTCCCTCTTTTAAAACTCCTTGTTGCGCCTCCTTTATTTGAGTAGTAATGTTATTATGAATCATTATATTCATAGATTTTACTCGAATGGGTTCTCTGTCCTTCCTGCTCAAGGCATTGGCTACCACATTTGCCTTCCCCGGGTGGTAACGAATCTCAAAGTCGTGATCATTCAATAATTCAATCCACCTACGCTGCCTCATATTCAGTTATTTCTGATTAAATATGTGTTGAAGACTTTTGTGGTCGGTATATATAATACTTTTGACCCCATATAAGTAGTGCCTCCAAGTCTTTAATGCCAAAACAACCGCGCCTAATTCCAAATCATGCGTCGTATAATTTTGTTCGTGAATCTTCAATTGTCTAGACGCATAAGCAATCACCTTCGTTCGTTAGATTAATACACAACCGAGACCTTGCTTTGATGCATCACAATAAATCACAAAATCATCATTCCCTTCAGGCAATGACAATATAGGTGCCGTAGTTAGCTTTTTCTTCAATAACTGAAACGCTTTCTCTTGTTCATCATTCCATTCAAATTTATTCCCTTTATGCGTTAATGCAGTCAAGGGTTTTGCTATTCTGGAAAAGTCTTGGATGAACCTTCTGTAGTAACCAGCTAGTCCTAAAAACTGGCGTATGTGTTTCGGAGTTTTCGGGGTTTCCCACTTTTCAACAGTTTCTATCTTTGCCGGATCCACCTTAATACCTTCTTTGTTCACTATGTGACCGAGGAATTGAACTTCTTCCAACCAAAATGCACACTTTGAAAACTTAGCGTACAATTCTTCCTTCCTCAATACTTCTAACACCTTTCTCAAATGTTCCCCGTGTTCTTGGTCATTCTTTGAGTAAATAAGTATGTCATCAATGAAAACAATGACAAACTTGTCAAGGTATGGTCCACACACTCGGTTCATAAGGTCCATGAACACAGCTGGTGCATTAGTTAAACCAAACGGCATGACCATAAACTCGTAATGACCGTAACGTGTTCTGAAAGCAGTCTTTGGAATATCATCTTCTTTCACCCGCATTTGATGATACCCGGAACGTAAGTCAATCTTTGAATAAACAGACGAGCCTTGTAGTTGATCAAATAAGTCGTCGATTCTCGGTAGTGGGTAGCGGTTCTTGATGGTAAGTTTGTTCAACTCTCGGTAGTCGATACACAACCTGAATGTACCATCTTTCTTCTTGACAAACAAAACAGGAGCTCCCCACGGTGATGTGCTTGGTCGAATGAAACCACGCTCTAAAATTTCTTGTAATTGGCTTTGCAGTTCTTTCATCTCGCTGGGTGCGAGTCTGTAAGGAGCACGAGCTATTGGTGCAGCTCCTGGTACAAGATCTATTTGAAATTCAACGGATCGATGTGGGGGTAATCCCGGTAATTGTTTCGGAAATACATCGGGAAATTCTTTTGCAATGGGAACATCATTGATGCTCTTTTCTTCAGTTTGTACTTTCTCGACGTGTGCTAGAACAGCATAGCAACCTTTTCTTATTAGTTTTTGTGCCTTCAAATTACTAATAAGATGTAGCTTCGTGTTGCCCTTTTCTCCGTACACCATTAAGGGTTTTCCTTTTTCTCGTATAATGCGAATTGCATTTTTGTAACAAACGATCTCCGCTTTCACTTCTTTCAACCAGTCCATACCGATTATCACATCAAAACTCCCTAACTCTACTGGTATCAAATCAATCTTAAATGTTTCGCTAACCAGTTTAATTTCTCGATTCCGACATATATTATCTGCTGAAATTAATTTACCATTTGCTAATTCGAGTAAAAATTTACTATCCAAAGGCGTCAATGGACAACTTAATTTAGCACAAAAATCTCTACTCATATAGCTTCTATCCGCACCCGAATCAAATAAAACGTAAGCAGATTTATTGTCAATAAGAAACGTACCCGTAACAAGCTCCGGGTCTTCCTGTGCCTCTACCGCATTAATATTGAAAACTCTTCCACGGCCTTGTCCATTCGTGTTCTCCTGGTTCGGGCAATTTCTAATAATGTGGCCTGGTTTTCCACATTTATAACAAACTACATTGGCATAACTTGCTCCGACACTACTTGCTCCGCCATTACTCGTTCCGACACCATTTGTTCCTTTCGTTCTATTAACCCCTGGTCCGTAGACCTCACACTTCACCGCGCTATGACCATTTCTTTTACACTTGTTGCAAAATTTGGTGCAGAACCCCGAGTGATTCTTTTCACACCTTTGGCATAGCTGCTTCTGATTGTTGTTGTTGTTGCGGTTATTATTGTTGTTGGGATGATTGTTGTAGTTGCTGTTGTTGTTGTTGTTGTTGTTGTTGTTGTTGTTGTTGTTGTTGGGCCGTTTGTTATAGTTGCGATTGATGTTGCGATTGTTGGGATAATTGTTGCGATTATTGTTGTAATTGCTGTTGTTGTTGTATTGGTGATTCTTATTACCGTTTTCCTCCCACTTTCTTTTGACTTGCTTCACATTGGCCTCTTCAGCAGTCTGTTCTTTAATTCTTTCTTCAATCTGGTTCACTAGTTTGTGAGCCATTCTACATGCCTGTTGTATGGAGGCGGGCTCGTGTGAACTTATATCTTCTTGGATTCTTTCCGGTAATCCTTTCACAAACGCATCGATCTTCTCTTCCTCATCTTCGAATGCTCCCGGACACAATAGGCACAATTCTGTGAATCGTCTTTCGTACGTGGTAATATCAAATCCTTGGGTTCGTAACCCTCTAAGTTCTGTCTTGAGCTTATTGACCTCGGTTCTGGGACGGTACTTCTCGTTCATCAAGTGCTTGAATGCTGACCACGGTAGTGCGTACGCATCATCTTGTCCCACTTGCTCTAGATAGGTATTCCACCATGTTAACGCAGAACCTGTGAAGGTATGCGTAGCGTACTTCACTTTGTCCTCTTCGGTACACTTACTTATGGCAAACACCGATTCAACCTTCTCGGTCCACCGTTTCAATCCGATCGGTCCTTCGGTTCTATCAAATTCCAAAGGTTTGCAGGCAGTGAATTCTTTGTAGGTGCATCCTACATGATTTCCTGTACTGCTAGATCCAAGGTTATTGTTGGTATGTAGCGCAGCCTGTACTGCGGCTATGTTTGAAGCTAGAAAAGTACGGAATTCCTCTTCATTCATATTCACGGTGTGTCGAGTAGTCGGTGCCATTTCCTTCAAAATAGTTAAATGGAACAAGTTAATCATACAGAATATTAAGAGTAGTTAATAGTATTTCGTAGCATAATATGAACTCATTTATAAAAGCTTTTTCTTCATATTAGCGTTTTATAAGTTTAAATTCGGGTAGTACCTACCCGTTAAGTTCATACTTAGTAGCTAATATACAATTCAACTACTACAATTCTATATGAAAAACTGATTATAATAATATTTCGCGTTCAAACTTTTATACAATATTTTACAAACTTACAATACCGCTTATTTTACATAAAGCATGAAATATAGCACACAATAACTTTGATACAAGATAGTTGTGAAGACAATTCTAGCTAGTACACAAGTCGTTCAGCAAAGGCAATAAAGACACGTAATTCATACGTCCAGAAACAAGTCATGCATTCTGGTTTTACTAGGACTACTTCCCATCCTTGGTCTTGTGCAACATAACCGTTATGGCCATTAATAAGACAGCGTGTTGTAACGTCATCAAAGGGACGAGGGTTACGTAATGTCCAACAGTCCCGTAATAATCTAAAAACCTCATTTCTTACCCCAATTACCGACTCCGTCACTTGTGGAAACGTTTTGTTTAATAGTTGTAGCCCGATGTTCTTGTTCTCACTTTGGTGAGAAGCGAACATTACTAATCTGTAAGTATAACATGCTTCTTTATGTTGCATGTTAGCCGCTTTTTCTAAATCACGAAGTCCAATATTCGGATATATTGAGTCAAAATAATTTCTTAACCCGTTGCGTAAAATAGCATTTGGGTTCCCCGCAATATATGCGTCAAAGTAAACACATCGTAACTTATGGGTTTCTCAATGTGATATCCCCCATCTTTCAAACGAAAGTCTCTTATAAACCAAGACATTCTTGGAACGTTCTTCGAATGTCTTACAAACTGATCTCGCCTTAAATATTTGTGCCGAAGAATTCTGGCCGACTCTAGACAAGATTTCATCAATCATGTCTCCGGGTAGGTCTCTTAAAATATTGGGTTGTCTATCCATTTTGTGTTTTTAAACTGTAAAATAGACAAGAGTTAGATTCATAAAAAAATACTTATTAATACAAGCAATTTTTACATATATCATAAAGCATAAGAACACTATATTACATATATTACACCACACGAATACAACTATCTTATTCCGACTCGCTCGTTTCTTCTTCTTCGGTTTTGGTTCGTTTTGCCAAGTTTCTAGGGATATATGATGTTCCCCTAATACGAGCCGTCGTTGTCCACATTGGTTTAGAAAAACCTGGTGGTTTAGAGGTTCCCGGGTCATTGTTACAACTTAAGGACTTCGGGGGTTGACGATACATATAAAGTTCATCGGGGTTGGAATTAGATTTCTCTATTTTTATGCCCTTTCCCTTATTATTTTCTTTTGCCTTTTTAAATTCAGTTGGGGTAATTTCTATAACATCATCGGAATTCTCGTCGGAATCCGATTCATCGGAGAATTGGTAATCCTCCCAATATTTTGCTTCCTTGGCGGAAACACCATTGACCATAATTAACTTTGGTCGGTTGGTTGAGGATTTTCTTTTACTTAACCGTTTTATTATTTCCCCCACCGGTTCTATTTCTTCATCCGGTTCCGATTCTTCTTCCGGTTCCGATTCTTCTTCCGGTTCCGACTCTTCTTCCGGTTCCTCTTCGGGAACTTGTGAATCAGTCTACAAATCATTCCAATTTACATTTGACTCTTCATTATTATTAGGTGAGTCAATGGGACTTGTTCTAGAGGTAGACATCTATCACATAATATCAAACACGTTAAGAGATTAATATATCACATAATATTCATATGTTAAAAATATATAGTTTCCAACAAAAATGTTAAGCAATCATTTTTAAAGAAAACACGGTCGAAGTCCAGACTCACTAATGCATCCTAACAAACTCGATAAGACACACTAATGCAAATTTTCTGGTTCTCTAAGACCAACGCTCGGATACCAACTGAAATGTCCCGTTCTTATTGATTAAAAACGTTCCATATTAATTGATTTCGTTGCGAGGTTTTGACCTCTATATGAGACGTTTTTCAAAGACTGCATTCATTTTTAAAACAAACCATAACCTTTATTTCATAAATAAAGGTTTAAAAAGCTTTACGTAGATTATCAAATAATGATAATCTAAAATATCCTGTTTACACACGACCATTACATAATGGTTTACAATACAAATATGTTACATCGAAATCAGTTTCTTGAATGCAGTTTTTACACAATATCATACAAACATGGACTCTAAATCTTGTCCTTATTTTAGTATGCAACAGCGGAAGCTCTTAATATTCACCTGAGAATAAACATGCTTTAAACGTCAACAAAAATGTTGGTGAGTTATAGGTTTAACCTATATATATCATATCGTAACAATAGACCACAAGATTTCATATTTCAATACACATCCCATACATAGAGATAAAAATCATTCATATGGTGAACACCTGGTAACCGACAATAACAAGATGCATATATAAGAATATCCCCATCATTCCGGGACACCCTTCGGATATGATATAAATTTCGAAGTACTAAAGCATCCGGTACTTTGGATGGGGTTTGTTAGGCCCAATAGATCTATCTTTAGGATTCGCGTCAATTAGGGTGTCTGTTCCCTAATTCTTAGATTACCAGACTTAATAAAAAGGGGCATATTCGATTTCAATAATTCAACCATAGAATGTAGTTTCACGTACTTGTGTCTATTTTGTAAATCATTTATAAAACCTGCATGTATTCTCATCCCAAAAATATTAGATTTTAAAAGTGGGACTATAACTAACTTTCACAGATTTTTACTTCGTCGGGAAGTAAGACTTGGCCACTGTTGATTCACGAATCTATAACAATATATACATATATATTAAAGTATGTTCAAAATATATTTACAACACTTTTAATATATTTTGATGTTTTAAGTTTATTAAGTCAGCTGTCCTCGTTAGTAACCTATAACTAGTTGTCCACAGTTAGATGTACAGAAATAAATCGATAAATATTATCTTGAATCAATCCACGACCCAGTGTATACGTATCTCAGTATTGATCACAACTCAAACTATATATATTTTGGAATCAACCTCAACCCTGTATAGCTAACTCCAACATTCACATATAGAGTGTCTATGGTTGTTCCGAAATATATATAGATGTGTCGACATGATAGGTCGAAACATTGTATACGTGTCTATGGTATCTCAAGATTACATAATATACAATACAAGTTGATTAAGTTATGGTTGGAATAGATTTGTTACCAATTTTCACGTAGCTAAAATGAGAAAAATTATCCAATCTTGTTTTACCCATAACTTCTTCATTTTAAATCCGTTTTGAGTGAATCAAATTGCTATGGTTTCATATTGAACTCTATTTTATGAATCTAAATAGAAAAAGTATAGGTTTATAGTCGGAAAAATAAGTTACAAGTCGTTTTTGTAAAGATAGTCATTTCAGTCGAAAGAACGACGTCTAGATGACCATTTTAGAAAACATACTTCCACTTTGAGTTTAACCATAATTTTTGGATATAGTTTCATGTTCATAATAAAAATCATTTTCTCAGAATAACAACTTTTAAATCAAAGTTTATCATAGTTTTTAATTAACTAACCCAAAACAGCCCGCGGTGTTACTACGACGGCGTAAATCCGGTTTTACGGTGTTTTTCGTGTTTCCAGGTTTTAAATCATTAAGTTAGCATATCATATAGATATAGAACATGTGTTTAGTTGATTTTAAAAGTCAAGTTAGAAGGATTAACTTTTGTTTGAGAACAAGTTTAGAATTAACTAAACTATGTTCTAGTGATTACAAGTTTAAACCTTCGAATAAGATAGCTTTATATGTATGAATCGAATGATGTTATGAACATCATTACTACCTTAATTTCCTTGGATAAACCTACTGGAAAAGAGAAAAATGGATCTAGCTTCAATGGATCCTTGGATGGCTCGAAGTTCTTGAAGCAGAATCATGACACGAAAACAAGTTCAAGTAAGATCATCACTTGAAATAAGATTGTTATAGTTATAGAAATTGAACCAAAGTTTGAATATGATTATTACCTTGTATTAGAATGATAACCTACTGTAAGAAACAAAGATTTCTTGAGGTTGGATGATCACCTTACAAGATTGGAAGTGAGCTAGCAAACTTGAAAGTATTCTTGATTTTATGAAACTAGAACTTTTGGAATTTATGAAGAACACTTAGAACTTGAAGATAGAACTTGAGAGAGATCAATTAGATGAAGAAAATTGAAGAATGAAAGTGTTTGTAGGTGTTTTTGGTCGTTGGTGTATGGATTAGATATAAAGGATATGTAATTTTGTTTTCATGTAAATAAGTCATGAATGATTACTCATATTTTTGTAATTTTATGAGATATTTCATGCTAGTTGCCAAATGATGGTTCCCACATGTGTTAGGTGACTCACATGGGCTACTAAGAGCTGATCATTGGAGTGTATATACCAATAGTACATACATCTAAAAGCTGTGTATTGTACGAGTACGAATACGGGTGCATACGAGTAGAATTGTTGATGAAACTGAACGAGGATGTAATTGTAAGCATTTTTGTTAAGTAGAAGTATTTTGATAAGTGTATTGAAGTCTTTCAAAAGTGTATAAATACATATTAAAACACTACATGTATATACATTTTAACTGAGTCGTTAAGTCATCGTTAGTCGTTACATGTAAGTGTTGTTTTGAAACCTTTAGGTTAACGATCTTGTTAAATGTTGTTAACCCAATGTTTATAATATCAAATGAGATTTTAAATTATTATATTATCATGATATTATCATGTATGAATATCTCTTAATATGATATATATACATTAAATGTCTTTACAACGATAATCGTTACATATATGTCTCGTTTAAAAATCATTAAGTTAGTAGTCTTGTTTTTACATATGTAGTTCATTGTTAATATACTTTATGATATGTTTTCTTATCATAGTATCATGTTAACTATATATATATATCCATATATATGTCATCATATAGTTTTTACAAGTTTTAACGTTCGTGAATCACCGATCAACTTGGGTGGTCAATTGTCTATATGAAACATATTTCAATTAATCAAGTCTTAACAAGTTTGATTGCTTAACATGTTGGAAACATTTAATCATGTAAATATCAATCTCAATTAATATATATAAACATGGAAAAGTTCGGGTCACTACACTTTTCCTAAGAGGTCAACAAATTGATTTCATTTCTGATTAACAGGAGCATGCCATCTGAATGTATATCCACAAAAGGAAAGATGGTGTGTTTAGCCTTATAGGCACCTTCAGTAAGCTGGATGCATGAAATGCATCATGAATGTTTCTAAGCTCATCTAAAACATTGAGCGTGTATGTCGTAATATAAGCTGACAGGTAGAATGGGAAACATAGTGGTTACAACCATGCGATTTGATGTCTGGATAGCGTTAGCTACGGATTTTACCAACTCCTTGGTTTCGAAAGGAGGCCATAGGCATAGGAACTCGATATTTAAGAACGTTTCATTTGAGTAAGTGAATCGAAATTTTAGCTGAAAGTGACCAACCGAACTTGCAAGCCATAATTATTCATAGTGTCTTCAGAACGGTCTGAATGAACAATGAGGGATATCACCTAGTTTACCATACTGCAGGTGAACTTACCCTTAGATGAAATGAAAGCACAGTTCTGTAATGTAGCTTCATCCTTTCAGTTACATTTTGAAGTTAGGGTTATCATTAACTAGAGCAACATACAGTTGCAACCACTGAAGGAAGAAATATATAGAGTATCCACCTGAGTGTGGTAGATGTTTTAAGCTGTCCCTTCCCAAGGGATAACAAGATTCATAGGTTCTCAGAGTATCTTATATTACATTTCTGAAAGAAAGTCGCACGGAAAGTGTGGTCTTTGAACGAGAGTGAACTCTTGGTCCTAGAGAATGGTTTACTCTGAGTGTAAAGAATCTCCAAAAAAACTCTTGTATCTCAACATACTGATTCATAGAGATGATGTTTACGAGGGTGTTGCGTTTAGCCGTGAAATTTTGAGAGTAGAAACTCACTTAGTGCCTTTCCTACAATAGGATTTATTGGCTCACGTTTTTATCATGTCTAACTTTAAAAGAACCTTTTATGGGTGCAGTCTAATATGAAAACCTTTAATAAAATCAACTAAGGGAGTTTTGAAAAACAAAACCTTTAATCATTTGTTTTGACTATGTAAACGGAACGAAGTTCCTAGTAATTTAGAAGTAGGTACAACGTGTACCATTTTTGCACAAAACTATTTGACTTAAGTTGAATAATTCGGTAAAGGAGCGGTCTTTAAGTAAATTGAAGATATAACTTAGTATCAAAATAAGTAAGTATAAATTTATACATACATGATGTTTTAAATCGTATAAGTGACAGAAAAGTTTTTAGTACTTTCATTGTCTGTAAATCTTGTGAGGACTGCGCAAATAAACAACGTGTAATAATTTTTTTTTTTTGATAAGTATAGTTTTTCTTGTTTCAAAGGTTACGAGTTGAAAACAATTGAGTGAAAAAGCTTGGAATCCTTGGGTGACCAGTTATTAGGTAGGGAAAACTAATGACATTAATGCAGTTTTGGTAATTATCAGGAGACAAGTCTTTGGGCCAAAAATATTTACGTGCGAAGCCATTGCTAAAAGTGGGGTACGAAGGATAAAGCACGAGGATGAGAAGTTAATGGCTTCTTGAATTTGTAAAATGCCAAACAGGTTATGACTAGTATTAAAGCCGGAATAATGATGGTATTAATACCACTAAATGAGGATCCATTGGAATGAGTCAGGACTTAGAGCCATGTAAGAAAGAGCATTGTTCCAACAGGTGTGGTGAAATAAATCCATGAGGTAACGCAATAGTTTTGAATGGTTTGAGTGTTAGCGGATGCTCGAAGGCCTTGCATGACGTGGTGGTCAGTGCCTTTATCACATACACACGAACCTCTCAATTTTGACAGTTATAAAGCCTTTATGATGACTTGGATATGAATAACACGAAAAGTTTTATATAATAAGCAACGAAAGTTTTATAGAAATTATTTATGGTGACAATGTAAGAGAAGAAACGAAGTTCTTAGTAAATTAGGGTTATGTACAACACGGTACCGTTCAAGGTGTAATATCTTTTAAATGAAAGATTTGATTTGTAAAAATGAAAGTAAAGTAATCATTTACTTTATTTTATATAACGGGTACGATTTCAAAAATTTGTATGAATGGCAAACAGAATAAATTTATTTTTATACAGCCTTGAGAGGATAGCACAGTAAAATAAGGTGTGTAAAATTTTGGCAAACAAAATCTTCATATCTCGGAGGCTACAAGTTGGAAAAGGTTGATGAGAATCAAGTAAAAGACTTTTGAAAATTTCGAGTGATATTTGAGGTAATAAAAACCATTGAATTTATATGTGATTGACGACTATTTGTAGGGCATAAGTCTTTTGACCAAAAATGCTTAAGTGTGAAGTTGTTGCTTATAAGTGAGTTACGAATGGGAGGGTATGAGGATGAGGGTTAACCACTCATTGATTTTAGGAAAATTTCGAACTAGTATGACTAATATCGAGGTAAGAAGGATGATGTTGTGGTTATCATCGAATAAGAATTTTCTCGTAATAAGTTAGGATTTAGAGTTGCGTAAGAATGAGTATCAAATGTGATTCTTGGGTAGTCCTCAATATAGAATTTGAATTGCTGAAGTGACAGGATACAATTTTCTTTAAGTATCATTGTGCAAGTTTGTCCATTGTATCAGTTTCTTTCATGGCTAGAAAGTGAGCAGTTTTGGTGAGAGGGTCAATAATAATCCAGATGATGTCCTAACCGCCTTACCGTCTCTGGTAGTTTAGTGATGAATTTCTTCCCATTTCCATTGTGGGATTTCGGGTTGTTGTCATGTAACTAATATGGTTCAGTTTTCGGGCTACATCTCTTCCCATAATAGTTTCACCATTCTTGCGAGGTATACAAATAAATTTTTCCCTCATTATAAATAATTTTCACTTTCATCCTTGAAAGTCAGTTTGTTCCAACTATTTCATTAAAGCTTCCTAACCTGATGAGTATTAAGTTAATCCCAAAGTTCATCCTAACTATTGCATCCAATTTCCCAAATTGATGGGTGGTAGGTTAATCTTAGGGTTCATTCCAACTAATCTTATTATACTGCTGTGAAAATTTTATCAATCTTCTCAAATAGCATATGCCTGTACGTAGGTAACTAATCCTTCTCAACTACTACATTAAAACTCCCAAGTTTGGTTAACATGAAGTCATCTCCAAATGACCCACCTGTTAATCTTAAAGTACCACCTTAAATTATTCCTCTATCCTTGCCAGCTTACCATTTGCTGGTCCTATAGAATACCTAACTCTCACGGTTGTTGATGGCTTATTATTCATAACGCTAAGGTGCTTAGATATAAGGTTTCTATCGTTCTAGTATTAAACAACTTCGAAACAATAAAACGTTGTGATGAAACGTACCCTAACCAAAATCAGGATCCATGCGAGTTTCTATAACTGAGATAACGATTGTTCTACCATAAGTTAGTACAAAGTTTTTCCTATTTGAGAACTTTTTCTTTAAATGTCCAGGGTGTCGATCTCTAATACAAATTTTCGGGTTATCAATTCTGCAATCAAGGCCCTTCTTGTACAGTACCTGGGCTACGTGGTTATTCTTTCCCTACCTTTAACAAGCTACAATGTGTATGCTCTGATACCATCTGTAACACCCCAGGTAAAACGTTCCCCGTAGCATGATATTGTCCGCTTTGCAGAGATAGGGACGTACCCTTGTCTCCCCCGTAGGTTGCTCACGGATTTTTCTTGGCGACCGCACATGACGAACACTTTCCCAGGAGGTCACCCATCCTGGTAGTGCCCTTGCCTGAGCACGCTTAACTGCAGAGTTCTCATGGGATTTGATGTGCTTGTGGTCCCAAAACGCGTCATGCTAGGAAAGGTCTCCACACCCTTATAAGGCATGCTTCGTTCCCCTCTCCAACCGATGTGGGACGGATGTAACAAGGATGTTACAATCCTCCCCCCCTAATGAGACACAGCGTCCTCGCTGTGCACGTTTGGTCCGGGGCCTGGCTCTGATACCATCTGTAACACCCCATATTCCTCATGTAGTAACATTGGAACTTCTGCATGATTTACTTCAATATAATCACACTGGCCTGGCTTCATTATATTGTACTAAATCGTACGTTCATTCCAATATCAATCCATATGGTCAATGTAACGTGATCACTTCCAATTATACATAATTTCATCTAACGGTGCTTTATCTATGCCATCTCAAAATAGAATCGACATAACTAATCTCGCAGTTTCTCGATGTGGGTGCGTAGGTTCCGTAGACCATGTATTAATGCTTAAGTGTCCCGAAGTTTCTTCAAAGGTTCGGATTCAGGTAACGTTGTTAGGTTCCTTCTAAATATTCAATCCAGGTCTCGCGTCGGGTTGTGCGTGTAGCAAGTAGTAATACGATGTGTTTGAGCATCAGTAGAAGGTACTATGACCTTGTGAAAGGAGATGTCCTCCCGACTTATCCAATGTCTAGGAGTGTTAGGGACCTAAGTCCAGAAGTGTTGTTAGATCGTCGAGCAATGGTAAGGAATGAAAGAGTTAAGTGACGGTCATGAAAGCGTACAGGGTATCTATCAACTGAACAATCTTCTAGATTGCGTGAAGAGATGTTTCGATCTCTGGAACGGTGGAACAGTAGTAACAGGTGGATTACACTACTAGTTCTTAGGGTTAGACGAGCGGGAAAGTAGTTCAGGAAAACATCTGAACTGGGAAGGATAAGTTCTCCAAGTCGGTATAGCGAATAGTAGGCATGTAGCAAGAGCGTAATCAGGCATATCAACTACAGCAGCCTAGATCATTTACAATAGCACATAGCAGGGCAATAGTAACGGTATCATACCGAGGTAACATACTAGAAGCAGATAGTAGCACGCAGTAGCGAGAATAAGCAAATGCATACAGCGAGTTTACATAGCAGTAAAAGGAAATGGTAGTATGTAGTAAGTTCATACAGCAGTAGAAGTGAGCAGTGGCATGCAGTAGTAGTAAGCAGTATCATGCAGTAATATAACACAGTAGCATGCCGCAGGTTCCGCAGAAACAAGTAAACTAGCAAGTTGTAGATTAGTCCTATTAGTGAATCCTACTCGAGTCGGTCTTAGACTCACTAATGCAACCTAATTCCCTACAACCAATGCTCTGATACCAAATGTTGCCCCGTACAAAACCATCGTGTACGAATCATCAACAACAGGATCATTACAAGGTTAAGTACTATATGCGATTTCAAAAAGAGTTTGCATTCATAAATAAGGTGATGTCTAAACCAACATTGAATGTTTTATAATCTAATAGCATGCTTCACTAAGTAGAAGCAAATAATAAGTGTATGTGACCACAATGGTCATTACAAGTCATAGTTCAAAAGTACTAATGTTTGAATGCAAAATAAAGTAGTTCATGCGATGACAACTCTAAGCAGCGGGTGTCTACAGCACGACTAGTACACAGCGGAAGCTAACCTCAAGCACCTGAGAAAAACATGCTTTAAAATGTCAACACAAAGGTTGGTGAGCTATAGTTTAAGTATAACAGTAAGTAAGGTAGGCCACGAGATTTCAGTGCTACAAAGAGCGTTTCAAAACAGTATGATAAAGTATATTTTAACCGTGGGCACTTGGTAACTAACTTAATGTTTATATCCCCTGAAAGTACACTTAGCAAGTGCGTATGTCTATGAAGTATTAAACACTCGTTAAATGCTAGCGCGACTAGCCCGAGTGGGGATGTCAAACCCTATGGATCCATATCTAAGATTCGCGTTCACGGTTCAAAAACCAATGATTAAACGTTACCGAGCTAAAGGGAATGTTTATGCCGTTGTATAACCCACACATATATAAGTTTAAGTACTCGTGCCTAGTATGTAAAACGTAAAATGCGCATGTATTCTCAGTTCGCAAAATAGTTAAAGTAAAAAGGGAATGCTATAACTCACAATGATAATGTAGTCGTAAAGTTGGTTCGGAAAAGGTGTGCAAGTAATCGGTCCGAAAGTCCTCAACCTAAGTCAAATAGTACTAAGTCAGTAAATCGTCTTAATAGGTTTAAAAGTATGTAAATAAGGTCTTAAGGGTCATCATCATTCATCATCAAACAAAAGGCGTAAAGTAAGTTTTGTTTATGAAAGTAGTTTAAAACAAAGACTGACTTCAGTCAGTCACCACGGCCTCTACCCTTGCTGAATTAAGGTGAGACCAGTGGCCATGGCTCCGTATATGAGTCCTTTAAGTGTGGTAAAATTTACAGAAGCAATCTCGTCTTTGTTTGACCATGGCGACGGTCTAAGTGCGAGTAGGTCAGAAATTTCTGCACAACGTTAAAAGGACATAGTGACGATCGGAGGGCCATAAATCCTAAACCGTAACTCGGATTAAGACGAGTCCTATATGAAAAGTTATCTATTCGAAAAGATATATTTGAAAATCATAATCACAACAGCCCAGGTCTACTGGTCTGTACCAGAAACAGCAGAACAGTAGGCAGAGAAAAGTAAGCAGAAAAATAATGGGTTCCGGTGGGTTTGGTGTTTGATGTTCATCATGGTTCTCATCCTTGATGCCTATAGCTTCAAGTGTACAACTCATTCATGTGTTTACCTCATATTTACCAAGTTTTGACCATCATAACCCTTATGCAAGTCCAAGACATGTAGCACAACTTCACTTAAGAGTTGTAAGTGTTTTGATGAACCAAAGTTACATCAAAGTCTTAGATCTAACACATACATGAACTTTAAAACTAATAATAAGTTACAAACTTGAAAGTAAACTAACTAATCAAGATCTTAAGATGTAGAACATAGTTCTTAGTTTGATCTTGAAGATCCAAGACTCAAAAGTCTAGATCTAACATAAGTGTACAAAGTTATATTTAAAGAAAACTTATTTATGTGTTCTTGAACTTTCAAGTTAACTTTTAGTTCAAGATTAATGAGATCAAGACTAACTTGTAGTACTTGACTATTTAACTAACAAACATGAAATTAAAGTGCATAATATGAAGAAATAAACTAAGTAAACAAGTAATTAGTTCATGGTTTGTTCATACTTTAAAGATTCAAACCAAAGTTTGATCTTTAAGAAAGTAAACTTTAAAGTTTACTAACATAAATTACAAGTATGAGTTTAACAACTATGAACTTACAAACTTTTGAAACAATAAATGTAGAACATAAACTAGTAAGTTTAGTTCTTGAGTGTTCTTGTAAATACAAGATATAATGAAGAATCAAACTAAAGAGTTGATTCTTGAAACTAGTTAGTAAATAATAACAAGTAACAATTTAACAACAAAGAATGATGATGATGCATGTTCTTGGTTTCGGTTTTGAAGTCAAGAAAGATGAAAGAATTGTTCATAATACTTACAAGGAAGTAGAGAAATGTGAGAGGAAAGTTGAGAGGATTTTGTAAGTAAAGTGTGTGTGTAAATGAGAGAATGGAACAAGTGAGTAGAAGTAATAAAAAAATGAAATAAAAACCCCTCCTAGCCATACAAAACCGACGGTTTTGCTTCTCCAAGGGGGAGGGATAAGTTCCATGGTCACTAGCATGTATTTGTCCTTTAAAGGTAGTTAATAAGAGAACTTGCATGGGGATTATGGTAACTAGATTCCAATTGCTCTAACACTAACTAGTTTGTTTCCAAAGTGATACTTACATGTAAGTATGGGCTTAATTAGTCCACTAGAGAAGTAAGGTGGGCTTATAAGCCCATGTTCAATCATAAAGCCCAAGTATGTATTAATTAACAAATTAGTCCAATTAAAGCCCAAGTAACTAACTAATAACCATAGTTAATTAAAATGATTAATAAATTAATCATGAATGTAAATAATATTCAAAAATATTATTCGTAAAAGTTTCGTGTGTCACAAAGATGTTTCGGGCAATTAAAGTCAAGTACGGGCAATCATGGCAACATATAAATGTAATAACATACATTTGTGTAATCACACGTATTAATAATAATTATTATTAATAAATAAAAGTTAGAATTTCCAGGGTCGTTACAAAAACCCCCTTTTATAATAATAATACTACTTATATATATATATATATATATATATATATATATATATATATATATATATATATATATATATATATATATATATATATATATATATATACAAATATAGTTTTAAAAATATAGCGTTAAACTTGGCTAGATCCCTGTGGAACGAACCGGACTTACTAAAAACTACACTACTGTACGATTAGGTACACTGCCTATAAGTGTTGTAGCAAGGTTTAGGTATATCCACTCTTTAAATAAATAAATAACTTGTGTAAAATTGTATCGTATTTAATAGTATTTTGTAGTAAAAATATATCTATTTCGTATACACCTCTACGCACATCAAGTACTATTTCATTTCAAAATACACTTAACACTTAAAATCTACAACCAAACACTTTGTAACACCCAATTCAAGTTTTACAACAACCAAAACGTTAAATAAAAGTGTTTACATCACAATATACGGGTTAAGACTCAATAACCCAACGCGATACCAAGAGCATAATCTCGGGGACTACCAAATCCCCAATCCACGTCTAAATATGCAATAGCTACCCCATCGAGCCCAAGCGCTTCTACACGTCTAGTCTAACAACTAGCTAGCTTCATAAAACAATACCTGTAAAAAGGTAAACAACGAGAGGGGTAAGTATAAAGCTTAGTGAATGCAATAATTATACATATACTTATATAATCTACTTACTTGCAATCACTTACACAATTACCGTATACACGCCAGCAATATATATAGCATACCATTGTAAAGTATAACGCTAAATCTTCAAGACCACAAGCTAGCACAACAATAGCATACATAACTCGGATAATATAAAATGCTAAACTACAACACATAACTATGGTTAACCAATCGTACAAAGGGAATGGTACTCGAATTTCCCATCGGTGTTCATAACAACCGTTAATGTACAACGAAATATATCACTAACTCCCAATCGTACACGCGAACTTTAAACCCACCCGTCACGTGAAATGTAGTATCGTACACACGAACTTTAAACCCACACTTCACGCCCACACACACATAATGATATGGTATCGAACACGTGAACTTTAAACCCATACCACATGCCTATACAATGTGGTATTGTACACGCGAACTTTAAACCCACATCGCATTCCACACAAATAAATACATTATATACATATACACATAATTATTCCACTCACCTCGAAATGCCCGCACAAGTCATGTATGTAAATCGCCTCCAAACATAACCGAGCAAACCTTTTACCTATAATACGCATATAGATATACAAACAATCAACATACATTCTCTACGAGAGAATTCGACTTCAACACCCTTAACCAAGGGTTTATACCTATCTCCACAAATCGCCCATTTAGACACTTAACATGGACTTCACCAATTACCACTACGGGTGGTAATTCCGACCCATCAAACTAGTACGATTTAACCTAAATTATACTTGATGGCATTTAAACCAAAATCACTTCACACGATTACATTCATTCAAAAACGTCACTAAACACTTAACAAAAGCGTTTAACATCCATTTAATCCAAATTAGTGTCATTACCAAATTCGACCCAATCAAAGTCAACCCATTTTAACATAAGTCCCAAAAATGTCCAAACTAACCAATAATCAGTAACACAAGTGAAAATGGCCGTAATACACCAATTAAACCAAATCACAAGTGTTAAATACGTATCTTACTCAATTTGACACATAAACCCTAATTTTGACCCAATTCAAAACTAGTTTTTCAAACATACCCAAATGGGTTCCAATACTTCCGTAATCATTAAACTAAGTGATTACACTCAAAATCAAAGCCTAATAATGGCCAAATCATCAACCAACCCAAAACCCGCCAACTATCAACAATAACTAGCCACCATAAACCCACTTCATCATCTAAATGGGTTTCACCATTAACTAATTCAAAACCCTAACTTGAACATCAAGTCATATAGATGAAATTCGGAGTTGAGACTTACCAATACCACCAAAATGATGCCGTTGATGAGTAGAACAACCTTGCCTCTTGCGCCTTAACCTGAATCAACCTTCTTCTTCTCCAAATGAAGCTTTCCCTCTCTAAAAACCCTTCCTCTCTCTAGGGTTTGAAGATGAGAGAGTTGTGGATGAAATGAGTATAAGGTTGATCAATGGATCAGCTTTGAAGGCTCCAAACCGACCCCCAAGTGAAAAGACTCAAATACCTTTCATTAAAATATTAAAATTCCAACAGCTGCCCGTCAGGCCATTTGAACGGCGTCCAAAATGGCTTGACAGCGTCCCACCTTTTGTTAGTGGACGGCGTCCCAAATTCTGGACAACGTCCACTATAACTGAAACTGAAAACAACAACTTCTTTCAGAGACTGAAATTGTCTGAGTCTGATTCTGATGTAAATTCTGAAAATGCATAAGTGTTAGGTAGAATTTTAGTGGCGCTTTCTGATGCACACATTTACTGACACTTTCAGGAACATTTTCTGATACACAAAACTCGGGATCTTACAACTCTTCCCCACTTAAACTGGATCACGTCCCCGTGATCTCCGTCACTTAACAACCCAGACCCACACTCAATGGTCCTCCGAGATCCCTCCAAACTCGATGTCCACAACAAATTCCATTAACTCGAATATCTCACCACACGCTGATAATCACTAGCGTGCACTACCGCAACAAGCAATATCTCATACACTCGAAGTCCAGAATTCCCGTTTAGGAAAATACGAAAAACACCATATATCTCTTCAAGTCCTCTCGGCTACAACTCGCAACAAGCTACATCAATAACTACATCACCCAATGCGATCTACTAAATCCACTACGTCATGAACCATGTCTTGCATTAGTCCAAATCGAGAAGGATTCATGCTTCCTTAAAACTCCGTACTTCATCAGTTCATAAACGTACTACTCAACCGGTCATTCATGAATATTCTCTAGACCAAGAACCAAACTTCCTCCGGCTCCATACCCGGGTCATTCTTCAATGAAGAAATTTTTGTAGCCCCAAAATAAACACTTTAGGAACACCACCTTCCCATCGATCGATCCACACGCGACTATTTGTCACTGGATTAATCTAGGACGACAATAATACACCACGAGTTAGACGTAACATCAACTCTCGACACAGGGTCTCTCCCCCAAACCCTACAGGGCTTCATAACGGCTTTCTAATACTAGCATGGAACTATTCGTGTACCAGAATCCCTTCAATCGTGAATTACCGACACACCAATTTGCAATTCATCACGTGACCCACAAAATATCCACCAACGCCGGGTGAATCTTCCTACTTAAACCGTCCGTTAAGGATGGTCTCGACACTTCAATGCAACTAACTGGTCACATCACTAGGGGACACACTCTCATAAACAAATAACAACTGCGTGCCTCGATGTGAGACAATCGAAACCGTCACTCCCCGTCTCACAGTCATCCATAAAGTGGAATAATCCACTAAAAATTTCCACGATCACGTTTTCCAACAGGGAAAATACATCAAACACCACAATATCTAACTTGTACCCACCCGATAGTACCATCCGAGTTTCGTGGCAACCCAGATTTTACATTATGAGAGCACCTGCAACAACAACTTCATTCTCTCATCTCCGTGATTTCCAACTTCGTACTTGGTCTCATACCGCACTTTGGTGATACACGACCACCTTACATAAGAAGTCTTACACTTCACTTGATCTAACACCACCAGAGCTTCCTCAAACGTCAGTAAAAACTCACCCACTAAGGTTTTAGCTCCATATTCTCACCGCTAAGATAATAATATCCTGTGGAATTACCATTCCACGAAACACATGTCCCTTCTCATCGCATATACCCAAATCACCACGAATTCACTTCAGGCTCTCAGAGCTGACACACACATTTACTTGAAATGTCGTACATGCAGCGACATTGCACCTTCGTACCACGATTAACAACTAACAGCCCTTCATCATTAGCAAAGCGAACTCCAACAAAATCCTTTGTACGCCTCTAAGCCTAGGCATACGCCACTCCGCTTAATCAGTCATGCATCTCAGTCGAGATCACCCGACCTTCCTCGCAACGAACCTTTATTAACAATTGCTCACTCTCATGGAGAAGAGCGACCAACGCGACACAACAATTGCATCGACCGCAATATCAACACTTCATCATAACCTTCGGCCTAGCCGAACATTAAGTCCATCATTGACTCACCGTAGTGTTTACCCGTCTATCACTTAAGAGCAACAAGATTCGCTCACCCGTCACTTCATAAGAAGTATTTTCCGCAATGCTCTTAAACTTCAACTTTTGCAACCGTCGAATTACTATCACTCATCGATCACTATTATAACCTTCGATGCTTCCAAGGGTATCTCACAGGCACCCTAAGCACAAACGATCACCTAATCTTCGGAGTTGAACATCACACTAGCAGGTATAAGATGTGATGACCCGGGAATTTCTGACTAAATTTAAACTTAATCTTTATATGATTTCGATACGATAAGCAAATTCTGTAAAGTTGAGTCTCAAAATTTTTTGAACTACTTTATAAAATCATTTACCTTCGACCATTCACGACGATTCACGAACAATTAATTTTAAATCGATACAAATATATATGTTAATTTGAAATATGATATTATTTAGTTATTAGAATTAATCTAATAAAATAAAATAGATGTATTAGTAATATTATTACTTTCAACATTACTATTAAATAATAAATAACAATATTAGTATTATTAATATAATTATTATTATTAATATAATTACAATTAAGAAGTTATGTTTATCAAAATAAAGATGTTAAATATAAATATTATTATAAGAATGACTAAAAATATAATTTTAGTTATTATCATTATTATTATCATTACTAATATTAAAAATCATCATATTTTATTTATTTATTTTCATTATAATAATTACTTGTATCATTATCCTTAAAGATAATATTATTATTATCTTTATCAATGTTATTATTATTAATATAATTATCATTAATGATATTATTATTATTGTAATATTAGTATTTTTTTATAAATTAGTCCATATAAGTTAAATACAAAACAGATATAAAGCATCTTTATCAGTATCTATTTCATTTATTTATTTCTGCTCGTAGTTTTCTTTCTTCCTCTATTAAGTATGCGACTACACCAACCATTTGCAACCCTACCAATCAATTCACATCTCCATGATTTCTGCTACAATCATTCAAAACAACCATATTATAATTACATCCTATTAATCTCTACTGCGAATGGAGGAATTCAATCAGAGGTCTTTATTTATTTATTTTTTTTGCTCTTCACGAACGGTTTGACCAAGAACACCAAAAAGCTCTATTTCAAACGATTTTAAAAATGTAATAGTGCATAATTGTTAGTAATCGTGTATTAAAACTATCTGTAAAGTTCCAAGATCCAATTTTGTCTATCGCATTCCAATTTTGGAGTCAAACTTTCGATTTTAAAAGTCAACAGAATTTTAATTATTCAAATTCGAGTTTTAAAGACTGTTTTAGGTTCAACTGATAATTTATAAAGTTTCTATAGATGATTTAAGAAGTCTTTCGTGTTATAACAATTGCGTAAAACGTTTTACATTTCAAAATCAATTTATTTTTTTTACCCATCGAAGAACACAGCAGCAGACGCGTTCTGTTTTTTTTATTTTTTTCTGTTGGTCACAATCCTACAACACAGAACGTATGGATTACAACTTAAAATCCTAATTTAATTATGGTAAGAATGGTTCATGGCTTTGATCAATTTAGCATATGAGGAAGGAGTAGGACAGAAAAGAATAGCGGGTTAAATACAAATCGGTTGGGTATAAAAACAAGAAAATAGAATTGGCTCAATGGTTTCGGTATTGGATGGTTGACTGAGAGGTCGCGGGTTCGAGTCCCGGCTTTGGCGGGTTATTTTTTTAGACTCCTAAGGTAGTTTTCTATTTTATTATTATTATTATTATTATTATTATTATTATTATTATTATTATTATTATTATTATTATTATTATTATTATTATTATTATTATTATTATTATTATTATTATTATTATTGTTATTATCATTAGTTGTTGTTATTATTGTTAAGATAATCATTGTTATTACTATCATAATACAAGTTATTATTATTATTACAAGTATTAGAATTGTTATTATTAGTAATGCTAAAATAGATGTTAGCTATTATTATAAATATAGTTACAATTATGAATAATACTAAGATTATTATCATTTTATTTCCAAGTAACATCATTAAACATTTTTAGTGTTATTATTATTAGTATTAGTGATATTGGTATATGTATTATTATGATTAAGAATATCATTATTATCATTACTACAAAAATAACACAAACTAGTTTTATTATCATTAATGTTAGTATTAGTATCACTTTTGTATTAATTAGTATTATTATTATTATTATTATTATTATTATTATTATTATTATTATTATTATTATTATTATTATTATTATTATTATTATTATTATTATTATTATTATTATTATTATCATCATTATTAGTAAACCATTTATAGTAAGACTTTCATTTTTTTTAAACAAATAAATATTTTGTACAATAAAACATAGTTATTACAAATACTATAATTATATTAATATTCCATATAACTATATATAAAACATATTAACATTTCTTATATAAAAACTTATATACAACAAATTAGGTATTTATAATATAATACTAAGTATATATAGATATTAATATAACTATATTAATCACTTCATATACATATACAAAATAAATATATATAAAATATAATTTAAGATATAAAATAAAGTATATGTTTTTAAATAGAATCTAGTATAAATCTTATATAACTACGAAATATATAAAAATAATATATATAAATAAATAAAATTATGAGATTTCTATTATATGTTTTAATAGAAATACAATTGATATAGGTTCGTGAATCCGAGGCCAACCCTGCATTGTTCTGTTGATTAAATATCGTTACATGTATTTTTACTACAAAATACAGTATGGTGAGTTTCATTTGCTCCCTTTTTGAATGCTTTTGCAATATATATTTTTTTGGGACTGAGAATACATGCGCTACTTTTATAAATGTTTTACGAAATAGACACAAGTAATTGAAACTACATTCTATGGTTGGATTATCGAATCGAATATGCCCCTTTTTAGCTTGGTAGCCTAAGAATTAGGGAAATGGCCCCTAATTAACGCGAATCCTAAAGATAGATCTATGGACCTCGACAAGTCCCATTCGGGTTACGAATGCTTTAGTACTTCGATTTTCATATCCGATGAGAGTCCCGGAATGATGGGGATATTCTATATGCATCCTGTTAGTTCGGTTATCAAGCGTTCACCATATGAATGATTTTTATCTCTATGCCGTGCGAAATGCCTGATATGAGATTATGTTTATGAGAAATGGAAATGAAAATCTTGTGGTCTATTAAATTATGGAAATGATTGTTTACGATAAACTTATGAACTCACCAACTTTTTGGTTGACACTTGAAAGCATGTTTATTCTCAGGTATGAAAGAAACCTTCCACTGCGCATTTGCTCATTTTAGAGATATTACTTGGAGTCATTCATGACCTATTTCAAAAGACGTTGCATTCGAGTCGTTGAGTTCATCAAGATTATTATTAAGTCAATTATAGTTGGATATATTATGAAATGGTATGCATGTCGTCAACTTTCAATGTAATGAAAGATTGTCTTTTCAAAAACGAATGCAATGTTTGTAAAATGTATCATATAGAGGTCAAGTACCTCGCGATGTAACCAAATGTAATGTATTCGTCTAGATGGATTAGGACGGGTTGTTAGATAAGAAGGCACCTGAAACCGTGTCATGCAAACTCCCTCCACGATCTGCCGATTCTTAGAAACTCAGTCTTTGGGTTCCATACACCCGATGTCACCTACCTCTCCATAATATTGACCTGAAGTCATAGCTTCCCGAAAAAACTTACGGTTTATTGTCTTATCGATAGTTTCTACCGATCACACGCTACCCGCAATTTCCTCCAGGCCAAAAGATATAACCTAACGAAACCTTCCGTCTAACACTAAGAGGTGCTTGGAAACACCAAGTCTTACACCCTTCCGCACATCGACACATCCACTACAACAAGGGATATTCCGTTAGGAGTGTTACCCTATAATCCATCACACTAACGCGAACTTTGTCATACGAATCTCACTCCCATGAGTTTAATGACCCGAAGACTCCTCGATTCGCAAATTACAAGACGACTCATAACTAGAACCCTTACGCGATTCTCTAACCACACACTCTACGGAGTGTAACCCCAAATCTACAATCATTAGACTTGCTACGTCCCATTACGGGATTCAAGTCCTTGTCGCACACACATACACACTAATCGGTTATCCTAGTTACGATGGGTAACTACAATCATTGACAATCTCAATAATGCGCCCACTACTTAGGGTGACTAAGCACGTGCCGAACTCGTGAGTTGGCTCACTCACTTAACTAACCGAATCCACCGTAACACTTCCCAAATCGCAATGAACTCGATGTGACTACAAGAACATCACCCGAGACAACTATATCCTAGGAACCAATACAAGATTCCTTATTTATCAAGAATCTATCCCCAACCATGCCACGTTTTCTCCATTCGGTACTCGTCATGTCGTGCTTGATGTCAAGATACACTTTCTTAATAATGGTGATCAATCACTATTACAAATGCGTACCTTACCATTTTCACATGGTCACACAAAGTACTTTACCCGGACTGACGCAACATTCACAGAAGATAACACGCGATAACTCCTAGTACCCGAATGACCAAAGTCCTTGCCGTGAACTTGATCACTCAAAACCGCCAAACCTCCGAATCTCTCCAATAGATTCGTCCCTAGGACACCGCACCAAATACATACCTGTATACATACACCTATATACAATATAATAATAAATGTACATAAGTACACTGCAATAACAAGTCAACCTACAACCTAGGTGACTATCACTAAAAAAATGTCCAGGTTCACCTACTTACATTAGGCACTTTCAAATCTTAGTCTGACCCGTATTCCTATAAGTCCCGCATATAATGCATAACCTCCAATAAGTCTAAGACTAGGCACCTATTCCAAGGTCACCTAATTCCCTTAGACTATGCTCTGATACCACTTGTAACAACCCAACTTCGTTTTACCAAAAACGAGACTTAATTTTTTTTTTTAAAACAGACCATCTGGATGGCATCCAGATCTCTGGACGGCGTCCAGTTACAAAGACCAAGACGGCGTCCAAGGGTTTAGGACGGCATCCAATTGAAATAAAGTTGACCGTGACAGAAAAATCTCAACCTACGTTATACTAGACGGCGTCCAACCAATCTGGACGGCGTTCAGGATACCTGATCAGTCCCATTTCATTTCAAAACACACTTAACACTTAAAATGAACAACCAAACACTTTGTAACACCCAATTCAAGTTTTACAACAACTAAAACGTTAAATAAAAGTGTTTACATCACAATATACGCGTTAAGACTCAATAACCCAACCCAATACCAAAAGCATAATCCCGGGGACTACTAAATCTCCAATCCACGTCCAAATATCCAATAGCTACCCCATCGAGCCCAAGCGCTCCTACACGTCTAGTCTAAAAACTAGCTACCTTCATAAAACAATACCTGTAAAAAGGTAAACAATGAGAGGGGTAAGCATAAAGCTTAGTGAATGCAATAATTATACATATACATATATAATCTACATACTTAAAATCACTTACACAATTAACGCATACACGCCAGCAATATATATAGCATACCATTGCAAAGTATAATGCTAAATCTTCAAGACCACAAGCTAGCACAACAATAGCATACATAACTCGAATAATATAAAATGCTACACTACAACACATAACCATGGTTAACCAATCGTACAAAGGGAATGGTACTCGAATTTCCCATCGGTGTTCATAACAACCGTTAGCGTACAACGAAATATATCACTAACCCCTAAGTGGTATCGTACACTCGAACCTTAAACCTAAAATGCCCCGTTCATATTGATTATAAACGTTCCATATTAATTGATTTCGTTGCGAGGTTTTGACCTCTATATGAGACATTTTTCAAAGACTGCATTCATTTTTAAAACAACCATAACCTTTATTTTATCAATAAAGGTTTCAAAAGCATTACGTAGATTATCAAATAATGATAATCTAAAATATACTGTTTACACACGACCATTACATAATGGTTTACAATAGAAATATATTACATCGACATATGTTTCTTGAATGCAGTTTTTACATAATACCATACAAACATGGACTCTAAATCTTGTCCTTATTTTAGTATGCAACAGCGGAAGCTCTTAATATTCACCTGAGAATAAACATGCTTTAAACGTCAACAAAAATGTTGGTGAGTTATAGGTTTAACCTATATATATCAAATCATAACAATAGACCACAAGATTTCATATTTTAATATACATCCCATACATAGAGATAAAAATCATTCATATGGTGAACACCTGGTAACCGACATTAACAAGATGCATATATAAGAATATCCCCATCATTCCGGGACACCCTTCGGATATGATATAAATTTAGAAGTACTAAAGCATCCGGTACTTTGGATGGGGTTTGTTAGGCCCAATAGATCTATCTTTAGGATTCACGTCAATTAGGGTGTCTGTTCCCTAATTCTTAGATTACCAGACTTAATAAAAAGGGGCATATTCGATTTCGATAATTCAACCATAGAATGTAGTTTCACGTACTTGTGTCTATTTTGTAAATCATTTATAAAACCTGCATGTATTCTCATCCCAAAAATATTAGATTTTAAAAGTGGGACTATAACTCACTTTCACAGATTTTTACTTCGTCGGGAAGTAAGACTTGGTCACTAGTCGATTCACTAACCTATAACAAATATGTACATATATATCAAAGTATGTTCAAAATATATTTACAACACTTTTAATACATTTTGATGTTTTAAGTTAATTAAGTCAGCTGTCCTCGTTAGTAACCTACAACTAGTTGTCCACAGTTAGATGTACAGAAATAAATCGATATATATATATTATCTTGAATCAATCCACGACCCAGTGTATACATATCTCAGTATTGATCACAACTCAAACTATATATATTTTGGAATCAACCTCAACCCTGTATAGCTAACTCCAACATTCACATATAGAGTGTCTATGGTTGTTCCGAAATATATATAGATGTGTCGACATGATAGGTCAAAACATTGTATACATGTCTATGATATCTCAAGATTACATAATATACAATAAAAATTGATTAATTTATGGTTGGAATAGATTTGTTACCAATTTTCACGTAGCTAAAATGAGTAGTTTTTACCAATTTTGTTTTGCTCGCCATTTCTTCGTTTCTTATCCGTTTTGAGTGATTTAAGCGGCCACGGTTTCGTATTGAACTTGACTTTATGAAACTAAACAGAAAAGGTATAGGTTTATAGTCGGAAATACAAGTTACAAGTAATTTTTGAAAGAGGTAGTCATTTCCGTCGAAAGAACGACATCTTGATGACTGTTTTGAAAAACATACTTTCACTTTGAGTTTAACCATGATTTTTGGATATGGTTTCATGTTCATAAGAAAAATCATTTTCCCAGAAGTATAGCTTTTAAATCAAAGTTTTTCATAGTTTTTAATTATCCTAACCAAAACAGCCCCCGATTGTAACTACGACGGCGTAAATCCGGTTTTATGGTGTTTATCGTGTTTCCGGGTTTTAAATCATTAAGTTAGCATATCATATAGATATATATCATGTGTATAGTTGATTTTAAAAGTGTAGTTAGAAGGATTAACTTTATTTGCGAACAAGTTTAGAATTAACTAAACTATGTTCTAGTGATTACTAGTTTACCACTTCGAATATGATAGCTTTTTATGTATGAATAGAATGATGTTATGAACATCATTACTACCTTAAGTTCCTTGGATAAACCTACTGGAAAAGAGAAAAATGGATCTAGCTTCAACGGATCCTTGGATGGCTCGAAGTTCTTGAAGCAGAATCATGACACGAAAACAAGTTCAAGTAAGATCATCACTTAAAATAAGATTGTTATAGTTATAGAAATTGAACCAAAGTTTGAATATGATTATTACCTTGTATTAGAATGATAACCTACTGTAAGAAATAAAGATTTCTTGAGGTTGGATGATCACCTTACAAGATTGGAAGTGAGCTAGCAAACTTGAAAGTATTCTTGTTTTTATGTAACTAGAACTTGTAGAATTTATGAGCTAGCAAACTTAAAAACTGTGTATTGTACGAGTACGAATACGGGTGCATACGAGTAGAATTGTTGATGAAACTGAACGATGATGTAATTGTAAGAATTTTTGTTAAGTAGAAGTATTTTGATAAGTGTCTTGAAGTCTTTCAAAAGTGTATGAATACATATTAAAACACTACATGTATATATATTTTAACTGAGTCGTTAAGTCATCGTTAGTCGTTACATGTAAGTGTTGTTTTGAAACCTTTAGGTTAACGATCTTGTTAAATGTTGTTAACCCACTGTTTATAATATCAAATGTGATTTTAAATTATTAATTATCATGATATTATGATGTACGAATATCTCTTAATATGATATATATACATTAAATGTCGTTACAACGATAATCGTTACATATATGTCTCGTTTCAAAATCATTAAGTTAGTAGTCTTGTTTTTACATATGTAGTTCATTATTAATATACTTAATGATATGTTTACTTATCATAATATCATATTAACTATATATATAACCATATATATGTCATCATATAGTTTTTACAAGTTTTAACGTTCGTGAATCACCGATCAACTTGGGTGGTCAATTGTCTATATGAAACCTATTTCAATTAATCAAGTCTTAACAAGTTTGATTGCTTAACATGTTGGAAACACTTAATCATGTAAATAACAATTTCATTAATATATATATAAACATGGAAAAGTTCGGGTCACTACAGTGCCTACCAGTTAAATAAATTTCGTCCCGAAATTTTAAGCCGTTGGAGGTGTTGACGTATCTTCTGGAAATAAATGCGGGTATTTCTTCTTCATCTGATCTTCTCGTTCCCAGGTGAACTTGGGTCCTCTACGAGCATTCCATCGAACCTTAACAATTGGTATCTTGTTTTGCTTAAGTCTTTTAACCTCACGATCCATTATTTCGATGGGTTCTTCGATGAATTGAAGTTTTTCGTTGATTTGGATTTCATCTAACGGAATAGTGAGATCTTCTTTAGCAAAACATTTCTTCAAATTCGAGACGTGAAAAGTGTTATGTACAGCCGCGAGTTGTTGAGGTAACTCAAGTCTGTAAGCTACTAGTCCGACACGATCAATAATCTTGAATGGTCCGATATACCTTGGATTTAATTTCCCTCGTTTACCAAATCGAACAACACCTTTCCAAGGTGCAACTTTAAGCATGACCACCTCGCCAATTTCAAATTCTATATCTTTTCTTTTAATGTCAGCGTAGCTCTTTTGTCGACTTTGGACAATTTTCAACCGTTGTTGAATTTGGATGATCTTCTCGGTAGTTTCTTGTATTATCTCCGGACCCGTAATCTGTCTATCCCCCACTTCACTCTAACAAATCAGAGACCTGCACTTTCTACCATAAAGTGCTTCAAATGGGGCCATCTCAATGCTTGAATGGTAGCTATTGTTGTAGGATTAATTCTGCTAACGGTAGATGTCGATCCCAACTGTTTCCGAAATCAATAACACATGCTCGTAGCATGTCTTCAAGCATTTGTATCGTCCTTTTGCTCTGCCCATTAGTTTGTGGATGATAAGCAGTACTCATGTCTAGACGAGTTCCTAATGCTTGCTGTAATGTCTGCCAGAATCTTGAAATAAATCTGCCATCCCTATCAGAGATAATAGAGATTGGTATTCCATGTTTGGAGACGACTTCCTTCAAATACAGTCGTGATAACTTTTCCATCTTGTCATCTTCTCTTGTTGGCAGGAAATGTACTGATTTGGTGAGACGATTAACTATTACCCAAATAGTATCAAAACCACTTGCAGTCCTTGGCAATTTAGTGATGAAATTCATGGTAATGTTTTCCCATTTCCATTCCGAGATTTCGGGTTGTTGAAGTAGACCTGATGGTTTATAATGCTCAGCTTTGACCTTAGAACACGTCAAACATTCTCCTACGTATTTAGCAACATCGGCTTTCATACCCGGCCACCAAAAATGTTTCTTGAGATCCTTGTACATCTTCCCCGTTCCAGGATGTATTGAGTATCTGGTTTTATGAGCTTCTCTAAGTACCATTTCTCTCATATCTCCAAATTTTGGTACCCAATTATGGATTTCAGCCCTATACCGGGTTTCATCTTCCCGAATATTAAGATGCTTCTCCGATCCTTTGGGTATTTCATCCTTTAAATTTTCCTCTTTTAAAACTCCTTGTTGCGCCTCCTTTATTTGAGTAGTAAGGTTATTGTGAATCATTATATTCATAGATTTTACTCGAATGGGTTCTCTGTCCTTCCTGCTCAAGGCGTCGGCTACCACATTTGCCTTCCCCGGGTGGTAACAAATCTCAAAGTCGTAATCATTCAACAATTCAATGCACCTACGCTGCCTCATATTCAGTTGTTTCTGATTAAATATGTGTTGAAGACTTTTGTGGTCGGTATATATAATACTTTTGACCCCATATAAGTAGTGCCTCCAAGTCTTTAATGCAAAAAACAATCGCGCCTAATTCCAAATCATGCGTCATATAATTTTGTTCATGAATCTTCAATTGTCTAGACGCATAAGCAATCACCTTCGTTCATTGCATTAATACACAACCGAGACCTTGCTTTGATGCGTCACAATAAATCACAAAATCATCATTCCCTTCAGGCAATGACAATATAGGTGCCGTAGTTAGCTTTTTCTTCAATAACTGAAACACTTTCTCTTGTTCATCCTTCCATTGAAATTTCTTCCCTTTATGCGTTAATGCAGTCAAGGGTTTTGCTATTCTGGAAAAGTCTTGGATGAACCTTCTGTAGTAACCAGCTAGTCCTAAAAACTGGCGTATGTGTTTCAGAGTTCTCGGGGTTTCCCACTTTTCAACAGTTTCTATCTTTACCGGATCCACCTTAATACCTTTTTTGTTCACTATGTGACCGAGGAATTGAACTTCTTCCAACCAAAATGCACACTTTGAAAACTTAGCGTACAATTCTTCCTTCCTCAATACTTCTAACACCTTTCTCAAATGTTCACCGTGTTCTTGGTCATTCTTTGAGTAAATAAGTATGTCATCAATGAAAACAATGACAAACTTGTCAAGGTATGGTCCACACACTCGGTTCATAAGGTCCATGAACACAGCTGGTGCATTAGTTAAACCAAACGGCATGACCATAAACTCGTAATGACCGTAACATGTTCTGAAAGCAGTCTTTGGAATATCATCTTCTTTCACCCGCATTGATGATACCCGGAACGTAAGTCAATCTTTGAATAAACAGACGACCCTTGTAGTTGATCAAATAAGTCGCTGATTCTCGGTAGTGGGTAGCGGTTCTTGATGGTAAGTTTGTTCAACTCTCGGTAGTCGATACACAACCTGAATGTACCATCTTTCTTCTTGACAAACAAAATAGGAGCTCCCCACGGTGATGTGCTTGGTTGAATGAAACCACGCTCTAAAAGTTCTTGTAGTTGGCTTTGCAGTTCTTTCATCTCGCTGGGTGCGAGTCTGTAAGGAGCACGAGCTATTGGTGCAGCTCCTGGTACAAGATCTATTTGAAATTCAACGGATCGATGTGGGGGTAATCCCGGTAATTCTTTCAGAAATACATCGGGAAATTCTTTTGCGACGGGAACATCATTGATGCTCTTTTCTTCAGTTTGTACTTTCTTGACGTGTGCTAGAACAGCATAGCAACCTTTTCTTATTAGTTTTTGTGCCTTCAAATTACTAGTAAGATGTAGCTTCGTGTTGCCCTTTTCTCCGTACACCATTAAGGGTTCTCCTTCTTCTCGTACAATGCGAATTGCATTTTTATAACATACGATCTCTGCTTTCACCTTCTTCAGCCAGTCCATGCCAACTATTACATCAAAACTCCCTAACTCTATGGGTATCAAATCAATCTTAAATATTTCGCTACCCAGTTTAATTTCTCGATTCCGGCATATATAATCTGCTGAAATTAATTTACCGTTTGCTAATTCGAGTAAAAATTTACTATCCAACGGCGTCAATGGACAACTTAATTTAGCACAAAAATCTCTGCTCATATAGCTTCTATCCGCACCCGAATCAAATAAAACGTAAGCAGATTTATTGTCAATAAGAAACGTACCCGTAACAAGCTCCGGGTCTTCCTGTGCCTCTGCCGCATTAATATTGAAAACTCTTCCGCGGCCTTGTCCATTCGTGTTCTCCTGGTTCGGGCAATTTCTAATAATTTGGCCCGGTTTTCCACATTTATAACAAACTACATTGGCATAACTTGCTCCGACACTACTTGCTCCACCATTACTCGTTCCGACACCATTTGTTCCTTTCGTTCTGTTAACCCCTGGTCCGTAGACCTCACACTTTGCCACGCTATGACCATTTCTTTTACACTTGTTGCAAAATTTGGTGCAGAAACCCGAGTGATACTTTTCACACCTTTGGCATAGCTGTTTCTGATTGTTGTTGTTGTTGTTGCGGTTATTATTGTTGTTGGGATGATTGTTGTAGTTGCTGTTGTTGTTGTTGTTGTTGTTGTTGTTGTTGTTGTTGTTGTTGGGCTGTTTGTTGTAGTTGTGATTGATGTTGCGATTGTTGGGATAGTTGTTGCGATTATTGTTGTAATTGCTGTTGTTGTTGTATTGGTGATTCTTATCACCGTTTTTCTCCCACTTTCTTTTGACTTGCTTCACATTGGCCTCTTCAGCAGTCTGTTCTTTAATTCTTTCCTCAATCTGGTTCACTAGTTTGTGAGCCATTCTACATGCCTGTTGTATGGAGGCGGGCTCGTGTGAACTTATATCTTCTTGGATTCTTTCCGGTAATCCTTTCACAAACGCGTCGATCTTCTCTTCCTCATCTTCGAACGCTCCTGGACACAATAGGCATAATTATGTGAATCGTCTTTCATACGTGGTAATATCAAATCCTTGGGTTCGTAACCCTCTAAGTTCTGTCTTGAGCTTATTGACCTCGGTTCTGGGACGGTACTTATCGTTCATTAAGTGCTTGAATGCTGACCACGATAGTGCGTAAGCATCATCTTGTCCCACTTGCTCTAGATAGGTATTCCACCATGTTAACGCAGAACCTGTGAAGGTATGCGTAGCGTACTTCACTTTGTCCTCTTCAGTACACTTACTTATGGCAAACACCGATTCGACCTTCTCGGTCCACCGTTTCAATCCGATCAGTCCTTCGGTTCCATCAAATTCCAAAGGTTTGCAGGCAGTGAATTCTTTGTAGGTGCATCCTACACGATTTCCTGTACTGCTAGATCCAAGGTTATTGTTGGTATGTAGCCCAGCCTGTACTGCGGCTATGTTTGAAGCAAGAAAGGCACGAAATTCCTTTTCGCTCATATTCAAGGTGTGTCGAGTAGTCGGTGCCATTTCCTTCAAAATAGTCAAATGAAACGAGTTAATCATATAGAATATCAAGAGTAGTCAATAGTATTTCGTAGCGTAATATGAACTTATTTATAAAAGCTCTTTCTTCATATTAGCGTTTTATACTCTTTAATTAGAGTAGTACCTACCCGTTAAGTTCATACTTAGTAGCTAACATACTATTTCAACTACTACAATTCTATATGAAAAACTAATCACAAAAAAAATATCATATTCAAACCTTTATACAATAACTTGCAAACTTACAATACCGCTTTTTTTTTTTACATATAGCATGAAATATAACGCATAAAACTTTGATACAAAGTAGTTGCGAAGATAATTCTAGTTAATAAATAAGGCGTTCAGCAAAGGTAATAAAGACACGTAATTCATACGTCCAGAAACAAGTCATGCATTCTGGTTTTACTAATACCACTTCCCATCCTTGGTTTTGTGGAACATAACCGTTGTGACCGATAGTAAGATAATGTGTTGTAACATCGTCAAAAGGATGAAGGTTACGTAATGACCAACAGTCTCGTAATAACCTAAAAACCTCATTTCTTACCCCAATTACCGACTCCGTCACTTGTGGGAACGTTTTGTTTAATAGTTGTAGCCCGATGTTCTTGTTATCACTTTGGTGAGAAGCGAACATTACTAACCCGTAAGCATAACATGCTTCTTTATGTTGCATGTTAGCCGCTTTTTCTAAATCACGAAGTCCTATATTCGGATATATTGAGTCAAAATAATTTCTTAACCCGTTGCGTAAAATAGCATTTGGGTTCCCTGCAATATATGCGTCAAAGTAAACACATCGTAACTTATGAATTTACCAATGTGATATCCCCCATCTTTCGAACGAAAGCCTTTTATAAATCAAGGCATTCTTAGAACGTTCTTCGAATGTCTTACAAACTGATCTCGCCTTAAATAGTTGTGCCGAGGAATTCTGACCGACTCTAGACAAGATTTCATCGATCATGTCTCCGGGTAGGTCTCTTAAAATATTGGGTTGTCTATCCATTTTGTGTTTTTATACTGTAAAATAGACAAGAGTTAGATTCATAAAAAAAAATACTTATTAATACAAGCAATTTTTATATATATCATAAAGCATAAGCACACTATATTACATATATTACACCACACTAATACAACTATCTTATTCCGACTCGCTCATTTTTTCTTCTTCTGTTTTGGTTCGTTTTGCCAAGTTTCTAGGGATATATGATGTTCCCCTAATACGAGCCATCGTTTTCCACATTGGTTTAGAAAAACCTGGTGGTGTAGAGGTTCCCGGGTTATTGTCACAACTTAAGAAATACGGGCGTTGACGATACATATAAAGTTTATTGGGTTTGGAATCAAATTTCTCTATTTTTATGCCCTTTCCCTTATTGTTCTCTTTTGCCTTATTAAATTGTGTTGGTGTAGTTTCTATAACATCATCGGAATCCTTGTCAGGATCCGATTCATCGGAGAATTGGTAATCCTCCCAATACTTTGCTTCCTTGGCGGAAACACCATTGACCATAATTAACTTTGGTCGGTTGGTTGAGGATTTTCTTCTACTTAACCATTTTATTATTTCCCCCACTAGTTCTATTTCTTCTTCCGGTTCCGATTCTTCTTCCAGGTTCCGATTCTTCTTCCGGTTCCGACTCTTCTTCCGGTTCCTCTTCGGGAACTTGTGAATCAGTCCACGAATCATTCCAATTTACATTTGACTCTTCATTATTATTAGGTGAGTCAATGGGACTTGTTCTAGAGGAAGACATCTATCACATAATATCAAACACGTTAAGAGATTAATATATCACATAATGTTCACATGTTAAAAATATATAGTTTCCAACAAAATTTGTTAAGCAATCATTTTTCAAGTAAACACGGTCAAAGTCCAGACTCACTAATGCATCCTAACAAACTCGATAAGACACACTAATGCAAAATTCTAGTTCTCTAAGACCAACGCTCGGATACCAACTGAAATGTCCCGTTCATATTGATTATAAACGTTCCATATTAATTGATTTCGTTGCGAGGTTTTGACCTCTATATGAGACGTTTTTCAAAGACTGCATTCATTTTTAAAACAACCATAACCTTTATTGATAAATAAAGGTTTCAAAAGCATTACGTAGATTATCAAATAATGATAATCTAAAATATAATGTTTACACACGACCATTACATAATGGTTTACAATAGAAATATATTACATCGACATATGTTTCTTGAATGCAGTTTTTACATAATATCATACAAACATGGACTCCAAATCTTGTCCTTATTTTAGTATGCAACAGTGGAAGCTCTTAATATTCACCTGAGATAAACATACTTTAAACGTCAACAAAAATGTTGGTGAGTTATAGGTTTAACCTATATATATCAAATCGTAACAATAGACCACAAGATTTCATATTTCAATATACATCCCATACATAGAGATAAAAATCAATCATATGGTGAACACCTGGTAATCGACATTAACAAGATGCATATATAAGAATATCCCCATCATTCCGGGACACCCTTCGGATATGATATAAATTTCGAAGTACTAAAGCATCCGGTACTTTGGATGGGGTTTGTTAGGCCCAATAGATCTATCTTTAGAATTCGCATCAATTAGGGTGTCTGTTCCCTAATTCTTAGATTACCAGACTTAATAAAAAGGGGCATATTCGATTTCGATAATTCAACCATAGAATGCAGTTTCACGTACTTGTGTCTATTTTGTAAATCATTTATAAAACCTGCATGTATTCTCATCCCAAAAATATTAGATTTAAAAAGTGGGACTATAACTCACTTTCACAGATTTTACTTCGTCGGGAAGTAAGACTTGGCCACTGGTCGATTCACGAACCTATAACAAATATGTACATATATATCAAAGTATGTTCAAAATATATTTACAACACTTTTAATACATTTTGATGTTTTAAGTTTATTAAGTCAGCTGTCCTCGTTAGTAACCTACAACTAGTTGTCCACAGTTAGATGTACAGAAATAAATCGATATATATTATCTTGAATCAATCCACGACCTAGTGTATACATATCTCAGTATTGATCACAACTCAAACTATATATATTTTGGAATCAACCTCAACCCTGTATAGCTAACTCCAACATTCACATATAGAGTGTCTATGGTTGTTCCGAAATATATATAGATGTGTTGACATGATAGGTCGAAACATTGTATACATGTCTATGGTATCTCAAGATTACATAATATACAATACAAGTTGATTAAGTTATGGTTGGAATAGATTTTTTACCAATTTTCACGTAGCTAAAATGAGTAGTTTTTACATATTTTGTTTTGCTCGCCATTTCTTCGTTTCTAATCCGTTTTGAGTGATTTAAGCGGCCACGGTTTCGTATTGAACTTGACTTTATGAAACTAAACAGAAAAGGTATAAGTTTATAGTCAGAAATACAAGTTACAAGTCGTTTTTGAAAGAGGTAGTCATTTCCGTTGAAAGAACGACATCTTGATGACTGTTTTGAAAAACATACTTTCACTTTGAGTTTAACCATGATTTTTGGATATGGTTTCATTTTCATAATAAAAATCATTTTCCCAGAAGTATAGCTTTTAAATCAAAGTTTTTCATAATTTTTAATTATCCAAACCAAAACAGCCCCCGGTTGTAACTACGACGGCGTAAATCCGGTTTTATGGTGTTTATCGTGTTTTCGGGTTTTAAATCATTAAGTTAGAATATCATATAGATATATATCATGTGTATAGTTGATTTTAAAAGTGTAGTTAGAAGGATTAACTTTATTTGCGAACAAGTTTAGAATTAACTAAACTATGTTCTAGTGATTACTAGTTTACCACTTCGAATATGATAGCTTTTTATGTATGAATCAAATGATGTTATGAACATCATTACTATCTTAAGTTCCTTGAATAAACCTACTAGAAAAGAGAAAAATGGATCTAGCTTCAACGGATCCTTGGATGGCTCGAAGTTCTTGAAGCAGAATCATGACACGAAAACAAGTTCAAGTAAGATCATCACTTGAAATAAGATTGTTATAGTTATAGAAATTGAACCAAAGTTTGAATATGATTATTACCTTGTATTAGAATGATAACCTACTGTAAGAAACAAAGATTTCTTAAGGTTGGATGATCACCTTACAAGATTGGAAGTGAGCTAGCAAACTTGAAAGTATTCTTGATTTTATGTAACTAGAACTTGTAGAATTTAGGAAGAACACTTAGAACTTGAAGTTAGAACTTGAGAGAGATCAATTAGATGAAGAAAATTGAAGAATGAAAGTGTTTGTAGGTGTTTTTGGTCGTTGGTATATGGATTAGATATAAAGGATATGTAATTTTGTTTTCATGTAAATAAGTCATGAATGATTACTCATATTTTTGTAATTTTATGAGATATTTCATGCTAGTTGCCAAATGATGGTTCCCACATATGTTAGGTGACTCACATGGGCTGCTAAGAGCTGATAATTGGAGTGTATATACCAATAGTACATACATCTAAAAGTTGTGTATTGTACGAGTACGAATACGGGTGCATACGAGTAGAATTGTTGATGAAACTGAACGAGGATGTAATTGTAACCATTTTTGTTAAGTAGAAGTATTTTGATAAGTGTCTTGAAGTCTTTCAAAAGTGTATGAATACATATTAAAACACTACATGTATATACATTTTAACTGAGTCGTTAAGTCATCGTTAGTCGTTACATGTAAATGTTGTTTTGAAACCTTTAGGTTAACGATCTTGTTAAATGTAGTTAACCCAATGTTTATAATATCAAATGAGATTTTAAATTATTATATTATCATGATATTATGATGTACGAATATCTCTTAATATGATATATATACATTACATGTCGTTACAACGATAATCGTTACATATATGTCTCGTTTCAAAATCATTAAGTTAGTAGTCTTGTTTTTACATATGTAGTTCATTATTAATATACTTAATGATATGTTTACTTATCATAATATCATATTAACTATATATATAACCATATATATGTCATCATATAGTTTTTATAAGTTTTAACGTTCGTGAATCACCGGTCAACTTGGGTGGTCAATTGTCTATATGAAACCTATTTCAATTAATCAAGTCTTAACAAGTTTGATTACTTAACATGTTGGAAACACTTAATCATGTAAATAACAATTTCATTTAATATATATATAAACATGGAAAAGTTCGGGTCACTACAAAACCCACCCGTGACGTGAAATGTGGTATCGTACACACGAACCTTAAACCCACACTTCACGCCCACGCACACATAATGATATGGCATCGAACACGCGAACTTTAAACCCATACCACATGCCTATACAATGTGGTATCGTAGACGCGAACTTTAAACCCACATCGCATTCCACACAAATAAATACATTATATACATACACACATAATTATTCCACTCACCTCGAAATGCCCGCACAAGTTATGTATGTAAATCGCCTCCAAACATAACCGAGCAAACCTTTTACCTATAATACGCATATAGATATACAAACAATCAACATACATTCTCTATGAGAGAATTCGACTTCAACACCATTAACCAAGGGTTTATACCTATCTCCATAAATCGCCCATTTAGACACTTAACATGGACTTCACCAATTACCACTACGGGTGGTAATTCCGACCCATCAAACCAGTACGATTTAACCTAAATTATACTTGACGGCATTAAAACCAAAATCACTTCACACGATTACATTCATTCAAAAACGTCACTAAACACTTAACAAAAGCGTTTAACATCCATTTAATCCAAATTAGTGTCATTACCAAATTCGACCCAATCAAAGTCAACTCATTTTAACATAAGTCCCAAAAATGTCCAAACTAACCAATAATCACTAACACAAGTGAAAATGGCCCTAATACACCAATTAAACCAAATCACAAGTGTTAAACACTTATCTTACCCAATTTGACACATAAACCCTAATTTTGACCCAATTCAAAACTAGTCTTTCAAACATACCCAAATGGGTTCCAATACTTCCGTAATCACTAAACTAAGTGATTACACTCAAAATCAAAGCCTAATAATGGCCAAATCGTCAACCAACCCAAAACCCGCCAAGTATCAACAATAACTAGCCACCATAAACTCACTTCATCATCTAAATGGGTTTCACCATTATCTAATTTAAAACCCTAACTTGAACATCAAATCATAAGATGAAATTCAGAGTTGAGACTTACCAATACCACCGAAATGATGTCGTTAACGAGTAGAACAACCTTGCCTCTTGTGCCTTAACCCGAATCAACCTTCTTCTTCTCCCAATGGAGCTTTCCCTCTCTAAAAACCCTTCCTCTCTCTAGGGTTTGAAGATGAGAGAGTTGTAGATGAAATGAGGATAAGGTTGATCAATGGATTAGCTTAGAAGGCTCCAAACTGACCCCCAAGTGAAAAGACTCAAATATCCTTCATTAAAATATTAAAATTCCAACAGCTGCCCGTCAGACCATTTGGACGGCGTCCAAAATGGCTGGACGGCGTCCCACCTTTTGTTAGTGGACGGCCTCCCAAATTCTGGATGGCTTCCACTATAACTGAAACTGAAAACAGCAACTACTTTCAGAGACTGAAATTGTCTGAGTCTGATTCTGATGTAAATTCTGAAAATGCATAAGTGTTAGGTAGACTTTTAGTGGCGCTTTCTGATGCTCACATTTACTGACACTTTCAGGAACATTTTCTGATACACAAAACTCAGGATCTTATAGAGAACATATTTTCCTGATAGTTCTATCTTTCCTCATGACTTCTGGCAATTTGACAAGTCAGATCGAGTTATCACAATTTCTTTCTTAGAACATTAGCTATGTTCATTCCGAATTTCATACCTACGAATTCTGGATCATTACTTGCTGAACTTATAGGCAAGAAGAGAAAACAAAAGCCCAAAGCTTCGAAATATAAAGGGGAGTATAAATCGCAGCAAATAGAAGAAATCATTAACTCTGGATGTCGATAATTATGAAAAGACAAATACAAGGAAGGATTATGAAAATAACCACCCCCAGGGCAAAATAGAAGTAAACAGATTCCTCCGGAGGGAGTTGGAAAAGAAGGATGATTGTTGCGATAGTTAGGAACATATCAATTATCAGAACCGGATTAGGCATATTGACGAATGTTTTAGAAGTATGAATTAAGGAAGAAAGTACAGAAGATGGGAGTTGTGGAAATTAGGGAACGAAGGGAGTGGATTTATAGTGAAATATCCAATAGAGCAATCGAAATAGATCATTGCATTTAACCAAAGAAGATCCTAATTTCCTTAATTACCGAAGAACCAAATCTTATTACGAAGATTTCCTCTAAAATCCTTGAATTCCATAAATCAACCATGACTACGTCACCGGTTAAGACAAACCTGCATTTACTCATTTCACTCTTTTGCGATAGCTTCACTCATACTCTTCAAGTAACTAAATCGTTTTATCTATATTACTCAATAAAGATAAAATCCTAATTTTCAACTCATATGAGTCATGAAAACATACTTATTGTCAGCCATGATGCTCTCAATCAAATTTCGGGACGAAATTTCTTTAACGGGTAAGTACTGTGACGACCCGGAAATTTCTGACCAAATTTAAACTTAATCTTTATATGATTTCGACACGATAAGCAAAGTCTGTAATATTGAGTCTCAAAAATTTTGGAACTATGTTCATATATTCAATTACCCTTCGACTGTGCTCGACGATTCACAAAGATTTATGTGTATACAGATATGTATATATAATATATAGTTATATTACTTGAAAGCGTTAACAAAGTATTAAAGTTATGATGCCATATATAAAACTTATTGATTTCAATATCTATTTGATATATTTAACTGTGGAGTTAAAAGATAATATCAAACGATTTAATTAACAGATATTTTGTTAGCACTTATCAATTTCATAATTATTGTGATATTATTATAAGTCTCTGTTGTGAGGTCCACGTTGATTGGAGAAATCTTTCCCTTTTAACGGTATTCGGAATATTTGGTAACATAATCTACAAGTGAGAACAAAATGTCAAATAACGCTAGTACATACATGAACTATATCAATTTAAGTTTTAAAGTGTAAACGTTATTTGATATTATATTTTCTATTATTTAAAAGATTTAGAATTTATATTTTTATAAACTTTAAATATAATTAGTTTTGAAAAACTATAGATTATATCGTTAAATAAAGATTTCGAGTATATATATATTTGTTATACAAATTTCTAAACGATAATATATATATTTTATAAGTGACAAAATATAATATTTATTTAATTATATAACTAATTGATTATATTTATCTTTCTTATAATAAAGATTTTAAATAATATTATTTAATATATTTTAACAAATATCGAGTAGACGATTTATAGAAGCAAATGATCAAAACACTTAAATGATTAAGTTACACTTCGAGTAATATAGTTTATCAATGATTAAGTCTAATTATTGATAAAGGTACACGTCGCGAAACATAAAGTGCAAGATTTTAAAGTGTACGAAATAGCGTTTGAGAAAATGGAACCGGGACTTTAGTCGAGCGACAACGTACAAGTCATTGGAACTAAAATTACAAGTTAACTATGCACATGAATATTATATAATATATTTATAATTATATAAATTATATATATATATATATATATATATATATATATATATATATATATATATATCTATATATATATATACATACTATTTTAAAAACTGTCGGCAGCCCACGAGGGAAATTAGTTGTGAGCTGGAAGTGGAGTGCCATGATCGCAGCCTAGACTCTCTCAATAGCTCTGCGATAGCGGAGTAGATGGGACCAGAATTTGGGTATAAATCCAATTGTGTTCTGCTTGCTCGACTGCATTCTCAATCTCTCTATCTCTCTGATCGATATCATACTCCGTAATATTTATTTAAATTATTATTATTATTAATCTTATTATTATTAGTAGTAGTATTAGTATTATTATTATTATTAGTATTATTATACATAAAATATTACGATGTGGTCATGAGCAAGTTATTTCAAACAGGTTTTTCGAGTGGGATAGAGCTAAGGAAATTATGGATTATAGCTCGTGAGTTCAACCTAGTGTTTATCATTTCCGTTGCGTCTACGTACTTTCCTGCAATATTGAATCACAATATTGATACGTGAGCATTCATATCTTATGTTTTATATATTAATAGTGTATCCCTGACTAGTGCTCGAGTATATATGATTATGCATGTTTGTATGCTTAATTTCGTCGTTAAATAGTTTATGATAAATCACGAATTTGATACATATGCTACTGAGATAAGGTATATGATATGCATGTTGTTGGAAAGCTGGCGAAAAATTAATAACTTTTCATTTAGAAATCGTGTGGTTTCGATGAACGGATTAAAAGATATGGTCAACTGAATTATCATTAATTCTAATATTATTATTATTATTGCTATCGTCGTTATTGTTATCGTCAATATTATTATTATCATCTAATTATTATTATTGCTATCGTCGTTATTGTTATCGTCAATATTATTATTATCTAATTATTATTATTATTATTATTATTATCATTATCGTTATCAATATAAGTATTATTATTAAAATTGTTATTGTTATTATTAATATTATCGTTATTATCACTAAGGTTATTATTAATATTATTATTATTATTATTATTATTATTATTATTATTATTATTATTATTATTATTATTATTATTATTATTATTATCATTATAATAATTATTAGTATTATCATTAGTATTATTATAATTATTATTAGTAGCATTATCATTGAAACTAATATTAGTATCATCTAATTATTATGATTACTATTATTATCATTATTATGAATGCGATATAAAAGAGGACTAAAAGCTATTAAACAAATCGATTAGGAAATAATGAGTATAAGTATCATGATAAAATTAAAAATATTGTAAGATATTGATTTAGTGAAAAATATCGTTTTCATTATTTTTATCATTATTATTATTATTATTAAAAGTATCATTAATATTAAAACTGTCATTTTTATTAAAATTATCATTTTTAATAGAAATATCATTGTTATTACAAAATATCATTATTATTATTATTATTATTATTATTATCATTTTAGCAATATTATTATTAAAAATTATCATTTTGAATAGAATTATTATTTTTATATAAAATATTATTATTATTACAGTTAAAATTAAAAAGTATCGTTATTATTATAATTATCATGATTAGAATTATCATTTTATTATAATTAATATCATCATTAGTAAATAAATATTGTTATTATTATTATTAGTAGAATAATAATAATAATAATTATTATTATTATTACAAAATAATACAACTTTTACTCATTATTATTATTATCAATATTATTTTATCAAATAAATATGTGATACAAAGATATTTTTACCACACGTAATATAATTACATTAATAATACATACCACTATATTTTTATGATATTGAGTGAACTGTATAAATTTTATTACTTGAGATATATAAAAGTATATTTTTTATCATATATAAATTTTAATGTAAATTTCTATTTATTAATAAATGACTTGTATTATTTACTCTAAAAAAATCTGATAAATATATTTAAATATATAAAACAACTATATTTAAGTTATATAATAAACATGTATAGATTTTAGATATTATTTTGGGTCAAGTTGACTTTTGTTGACTTTTACATATCGGTCTCGAGCATTAGGATTGTGATACACTACGACTTGACCTAAATTGTTAGACAGATATTGATCAACATATAAATATATATACTTAATATAGGTTCGTGAATCTGAGGCCAACCCTGCACTTGTTCAGTGCCGTCATAGGCATAATTACTACGAAATACAGTTTTGTTAGTTTCATTTGCTCTCTTTTTAAATGCTTTTGCAATATATATTTTTGGGACTGAGAATACATGCGCCGCTTTTATAAATGTTTGATGAAATAGACACAAGTACTTAAAACTACATTCTATGGTTGGATTATTAAACCGAATATCACCCTTTTTAGTATGGTAATCTAAGAATTAGGGAACAGAAACCCTAATTGACGTGAATCCTAAAGATAGATCTATTGGACCTAACAAACCCACATCCGGGTTACGGAGGCTTTAGTACTTCGATTTTATCATGTCCGATGAGAGTCCCGGAATGATATTCTGGATGCATTTTGTTAATGTCGGTTACCAGGTGTTTACCATATGAATGATTTTTATACACAGGTTATGTGTATCATGTTTGGTACACTGGTTACGTGTGCGGTTAAATATTTGAAATCTTGCGGTCTATTAAAATGATGGAAATGAATGTTTATGATAAACTAATGAACTCACCAACCTTTTGGTTGACACTTTTAAGCATGTTTATTCTCAGGTATGAAAGAAATCTTCTGCTGTGCATTTGCTCACTTTAAAGATATTACTTGGAGTCATTCATGGCATATTTCAAAAGATGTGGCATTCAAATCATTTAAGTCCAAAAAGATTGTTAATAGATGAATGGCAGATTAGTCAATTATATTTGGGAAACATGATAATATCATTGGTATGCATATTTGAAAACTTTCGTTGAAATGAAAGTTTGTCTTTTAAAAAGAATGCGATGTTTGTAAAATGTATCATATAGAGGTCAGTACCTCGCAATGTAATCAACTATTGTGAATCGTTTATAATCGATATGAACAGGTCCTTTCATAACTCACATAAAGAGTTGATGAATCATAAATATTCATCTCAAATTCACTCCCAAAAATACACCTTCATTCCCCTTTCCATTTATCAAAAGATCCAGAGATTAATAAAGAGATAGATCGATCAAATTCGCTTCAAAAGCACTTGTTAAAAGATTCCGAACCCCTGATTTTTTTTGATAGGTCAAAGACCTATTTTCAGTTGTTTATCACTTCCTCTCTGGGCACCAGGAATGAAAGACAAAAGTTATGAAGAAAGGGTATGCCGAATATATATATATATATATATATATATATATATATATATATATATATATATATATATATATATATATATATATATATATATATATATATATATATATATATATGAAAGTGCAACGTGTTTAGAAATAAAGGCAAAGAAAAACCCTAGAAGTTGCTCCAAGAAGGACCGGAGGAGCCAAAGAAAATTCTAGACAAAGTCTTAGCAAAATCCATCTCTTCCGAAGAAACTTTTTTACGGATTCCAAGCCGTTCTCTATCCAAAAATGTATACTCTGAAGAATCAAAGTCTATCAATTCTCTCTAAATCAAAAGATCTGGATACCTTTCACCAATCCATAGAAATTTCCCAACAAACCCTACAACCCATCTTCCTCTTGAAAGAATACCTAGGAAGAAGATCAGTGCCTTCCTTACTTAACCGGTGGAGATATCGATGCTCTACCAAGCCTATGATGAGAACTGTTACACGACTGGCTTCTGAGTGACAATACAATTAGATTAGAAAACCCTAAACACTTGAGTGATACGAGTGATCTGCTAGCAAGGAGCCTGATCATGTATACTCTACATCTGAGAGTTAGAAAGTACTTCTTTTTCACTATGGACGCAATTGAAATCTAGCGACCAAATCATCGAAGCTCAAAACTTTTTCTAATACTTTCAAAAGATGTGACGACTTCTGATGAACGCATAATAAAAAGATCCACGGGAGGGCAAGGGAGAATCTATTAGAAAGAAACTTATATTCCCGCTTTTTACTTGAGGACAAGCAAAGCTAAGTGTGGGGTATTTGATATCGGTTAAAAAGTCACTTTTTTATCCCCGGTATTAAGCCCTAGAACAATAAAGATTCAAACTTTTTCGGCAAAATTATCATTTTTCGGTTAATTTTGTAGATTAAGTAATTACGAAGGCGATTCAAAAAGAATCCAGTAAAACGGAGCTAAAACGAAGATTCTAGAGCGAAAACGGTGAAAGACAAGAAATCAAGTTACGATCCAGTGAAAATTAGCTGACCAGGCAGACCAAATGGCTTGCCAAACGGCCTGCCAAACAGCCTGCCTGGCTCACAAATGGCCTGCCAAACGGCCAAGATAAACGGCCCCTGTAAACGGCTTGACTTGCCAAACGGCCCCAGTAAACGGCCTGCCAAACGGCTTGCCAAACGGTCTGCCAGCCGTTTGCAGGCAAAATCCAAGTCTATTTAAAGTGCCTTCTCTATCCATTTCAACACACACTCAATTTGTAATTCACTTTATATTTTCAAGCTTTTAGTTAGTTTTTTAGTAGTAGTTAGCTTAGCTTTTATTTTCCGGAGTATATCCAGGCGAGTCCCTGCGATCTCGGGCAGATTTCTTCGGCCTTTTCAGGTTTTTATCTGAAATGCGTTGTGTCTGGTAAGGATAGGAGTTACCTTATAAGGGACTCCAACTTTCTTACACAAATTGATGTGAGATGGGGTATTACAAGAACGTTTGGCGAGTTTGTGAGGTGTTTGGAGATGTAGATAACACAAACAACCGAAGACTCGAAGGTGGGAGAATTTAGGGTTTTTGTTGAAAAGGCGAGTAAATGGAATATCATTAGAGATGGATGTAGAAGGTAGCATATTAAGTAAATGAGTGGCCATATGAAGGGCCTCGCCCCAGTATTCGGGAGGTAGTCGAGCGTGAAAGAGAAGTGATTGGACACAATTGTTTATAGTGCGAATCATACGTTCTGCCATGCCATTTTGCTAAGAGGTGTACGGGCAGGAAAAGCGAAACTCGATGCCATGAGTGGAAAATAGATCATGAAAGGAGGTGTTGTGATATTCACCCCCGTTATTACACTGTAGGGCTTTGATTGTTGTGTTGAATTGAGTTTTAAAGTATGAGTGAAATTGTAAAAATTTAGAAAACACGTCAGATTTCTTACGAAGAGGGTAGACCCATAGAAAATGTGTATAGTGGTCTAATAATAACATGTCATATTTAAAACCTCCTATACTGGAAATGGTAGATGTCCATAAATCAGAATGAATAATTTCAAAAGGTTTTGAAACAACTGAAGTGGAACGAGAGAACGGTAATCTAACATGTTTTCCTAATTGAGACGCATGACACAAAGTTTTAGCTGGGGATTTATTGCAATTAAAAAAGTCATGAGAAACTAAGGTATGTAGAATATGATCACTAGGGTGTCCCAAGCGATTGTGCCAAAGAGGTTGACTAGATGTAAGCAAAGCAGTTTTAGAAAGGTTGGATGAAGTGACAGGATAAAGATCGTCGTCACTGTCACATCGAATGAGAGTATGTCTGGTCCGGGCATCCTTTACTGAAAAACCAAATTCGTCGAATTCAATGGTGGATTTGTTATCCTTATTAAATTGTTTAACAGAAATTAGGGTTTTAACAATATTCGGTGTAACAAGGATATTATGAAGGTGTAAAGGTCGGTAGGGGTTAGGTAAAGTGGCATTTCCAGATGTTAATACAAGTATGGTGGAACCTTCACCAACAATAACCGATGAAACATTGCTCGTATTAAAAATGGTATCGAGTTTACCTGAGTCCGAGGCTGAGTGAGCAGTTGCCCCGGTATCCATGTACCAATTGTCATCGCGTGGACCCTGTACTTTACGTTGCGCATTGGGAAGATGGGTAGTATTTTATCTGTTTTGAGATGGAATCCATGCCCAACCAGATGTTCCAGTACTATATACATGCGGATAATTGACATTCGGACCAGGCCCATAAAATCCCATGTTATTGGGCCTAAAATGTTGCTGAGAATTCTGACTATTGGGCTGAAACAGACCCCTTTGGTCCTGAGTGGACTGCATGCCTGTTTGTCCAGTACCAAACCCAAGTTTGTCTAGAATACCAAGTCCAAGGTGATGGGTAGGCCCATCCATAACTAACTCGTGGATCTTGTATCATTCCTGTACGAACTTCGCTGCTAATATTTTTAGATGAAGGACGAACATTGCTACTCATTGTGAGTTATAGAGAAAGATAGTGATGATGCTATTTAGATGAGAAGGAAAGAATAGCGACAACTAAAGGTAGTGTTCGTTGATAAGAAGAAACAAGAAAGATGCAAAGAGAATTATACTCCTTTTTTTAAAAAAGTTATCGAAATCCGGAAACAAGTATTCCATAATTGATTAATTACTATGGTTGTTGTTCTTTGTAGACACCAACAATTATATATATATATATATATATATATATATATATATATATATATATATATATATATATATATATATATTTAATTCTTATTGAAAGTAGAGAACAAAAGAATTTATGAGATGTTTTTTTTTCTTAAGACACTAACTTCAACAATAGAAGAAAAGACATGCGGTGGGGAAAAAATTAAAAGAAGAGGATGAAGTGGCCGATTGAAAAAGAAAGGTAGATGTAATTACCGATTGGAAAAGAGTTACGGTGCTCAAACCCTAATATTTAGAGTATTTGGCTCTAATACCATATAAAGTGAATATTTTCCATTGAATTGAATCATTCTCATTAACTACAATATATAAAAAATACAATGGGCTGGAACCCTACAGGCTATACAATAAAAGTGGGCTATGATCTAAACATATAAAATCAACCTACAAAACTATATACACACTAATAGTTTATGGCTTGAAAATAAATTTAAACAAATCAAATATTCATTATGGCTCGTAGTCTCGTAAATCAAGTTTGAAACGGGTTCTCCTCATTTAAATACCTCGGTCTGCCCATTAAACATCGATGAAATGCATCCTATTTATGGGACCCGATTCGCAATAAGTGCAACTCTAAACTTTCGAACTTGAATGCTAAGCTTTTGTCGATTGGTGGGTGACTCACACTCACTAAATTGGTTCTTGATAGCTTTAGCATTTATTACATGATTCTTTTTTGACTTTTTGAGATTACTAATCATAAACTAGAAAGTCTTATATCAATATTCTTTGCGGTGGTGACGAAATGATATAAATACATACTTACAAGCCGCTTTCACGGAAAAGATATTATCGTTAAGCTGTTTACCGAATTTTAACATAACTTAAAATTCAAGCAATCCAAATATCAAAGAGCTGCAATTTGTGCATACTCTACGATGTATTTTCCATACACACAACAATTGAAAGATTTATAAGCAACATTGATACAGTACACAACCAACAAAAATAAACCCACTGAGGCCAACAAAACCCCAAGTCATCTTGTAATACTGGCCAAAAAAGCATTAGAAGTAATTCCCGCATAACCAATTGAGGGGATACTCATGTGAAACTCTCAAAGAATACTAAAATCGATGGATGAGGAAAAATAAAAGTGAATAATCTAAACAGCGATGCAAACCCAAGGAACACTCAAGGTACCCTATCATCTCCCACTATTGATGACTAATGCCGTCGAATCTTCTAAATATACTAGAAAAAATATGAATTGATATTAATAGTTGATCACGCCTTACTTATACATTGATTTATAGCGTTATCGGTTCTCATTGGTTTTAATCTTAGAACTTTTCAAAGACTTTGAGCCATGTTTGCTATAAGAAAGATGTTTGGTTCAAGAAGTGTTGATGAAGATTTTATCAAGGTTTTAACGTAAAGACATCAAGTTGAAGACAAAGGATTAAGCAAAGCAAGAAGAGTGTTGCTGCACAATCCTCGAGTTTGAGTCAGGTGCTCGATTTCAGTATACCTCGCGGATCGCGAGGCCCAGTCAAAGAATGTGAGGTCCAACATCTTCCACCTCCCAAGTTCTGCTATATTGGTCGTGTTTCAAGTAGTGTCTCAATTTTTGGTAGGCTCGCCGAACGCGAGGGATGCTTCGCGAAATGCAACCACGGTCAGTTCCAGACTTCGAATTTCGGCTAAGTTCTTTATTGATTCTCACTTTTAGGGTAACGAACTCCAGACGAGTCTTAGGGCAGCTATTATGAATTCTAAAGGTTTTTATCATAGTTTTTGATTATTAATCACTTGGAATTCAATTGTAATCAAGGTTTTAATCATTGGTACTCTCTATTTTTTACTTTTGATTATTACAATGTTTTCTATTTATTGTTTCTTGTGTTTTATTGTTCTCGGAATGATGGAATCGTGCTAAACTTATATGTATTCACTTAGATGATTGAACCTAGGTGAAGGATTGATATTATATTATTCTTTAAAATTGATAATTACTCTTGATTATGTTTAATTATAGATCCATTGATGCTTATGCTTATTAATTGATTTGATTGAGAGTTTGTTAGTTGAATTAATGACTCTTAATAAGATTGATAGAATTTTCTAGGTTATTGAAAGATAATTTAGATATTTTTGAGTTGCATGGGGGACAGCGGTTTAATTAGACAATTGAGATTAAATTGATTAACTATCTAAAGTAATTATGAGGTTAAAGAGGGATACCGAATTAACCGCGAATTGAATTGTAGTATCGAGTAATTGATTGATTGTGTTTCTAATTTACGTGAGGGGAAACCAGTGTTACTTAATTATACTTTCATGATAAAATTGGTAGTTTAGGTGCGAGAAATCAGCCATGATTATTAATTGGTGGATTAATTGGTGAACTTGGATAACGACAGTTACACTTAGGAATCACATTAAGAAATTGTGAGAATCGACGGATGATTGGAATGTCGCCTCATATCAGTTTTTATAATGGTTTTATTAAAGCAATCCGGATCCTAGGGAAGTTCATACCCTTATCTCATCTGAATTGGTGTTCATTTAATTTCTCATTAATTAGTTTAAGATTAATTACATTCTTTAAATATCCTCCAATTTTTCTTAGAATAATTATTAGTTTGAAATTCCTAATTCAACTGCTCTCTGTGGATCGAACTAGTCAAATACTTGCTAGTTATTGCATGATCAAGTTTAGTGTCTTGAATATATGTGTTTATCTGTGAGAATTTTGATTAGTATATTATAAATTAGATTTTACACATCAAGTTTTTGGCGCCGCTGACGGCGAGTGGTGCTTGTTTAAGAATTTTTGGGACTTTTAGTTATTCGACCTTTTCGTTGGAACTTGTTTCTATGAAGGTTACTTTTTGTTATCTTGTTTGGTTTACGCGCTTGTATCTGTGGTGTTGTGATTGTATGCTAGGTAAAGAAGTTCATGAAACTACGTTATGCCAAACCAGAAGTTGTTGAGCAATTTTTCAGAACCATAAAGTGAGTACCACGAGTGTAATTACCACCTCCTATTCGTACACCGATGATCAACTGATGTGGAGTGTTAGGCAGACTACACCGTCAACGTTACCACCTCCTATTCGTACACCGGATATCACTGTACATTCGTTTGAGGTCAAGCCTCAATTTATTCATATGGTCCGGGAGAATTTGTTCGATAGAAAATCCTACAACGCATTTAAGCATATCAAGTAGTTTGATGAGTTATGTGGCCTTTACAAGAATAAGGATGTGAGTGCGGATGCTTTCAAATTAAGAATTTTCCCTTATTCTTTAACGGGGGACGCGAGGGCTTGGTTGAAATCTCAACCATCAAAATCCATTAAAAATTATACTCAACTTCGCGACAAGTTTATCACTAGTATTTTCTGCCAGTCAACGTTGAAAGATTGAACGCCAAAATTAATTCGTTTACTCAAAAGTTTGATGAATCATTACATGATGCTTGAAATCGATTGAAGAAGATGTTGCGCAATTTTCCTCAACACTGATTATATAGTGGCCCTATTGTGAAAATCTTTTATTAGGTTATTAATGATCATACACAGGGTTTTTTAAGACTCTTCAGCAAGAAGAGTGTTTCTTTATAAGACACCAAATCATGCATATCAGCTTTTAGAAGATATGTCACAACACACCTTTGAATGGACATCATCAAATAAGAGTGTGATATCAGTTAAAAAGTCACATTTTTATCCCCAATATTAAGCCCTAGAACAATAAAGATTTAAACTTTGTCGGCAAAATTATCACTTTTTCAGTTGATATTGTAGATTAAGTAATTACGAAGGCGATGCAAAAAGAATCAAGTAAAACGGAGCTAAAATGAAGATTCTAGAGCGAAAACGGTGAAAGACAAGAAATCAAGTTACGATCCAGTGAAAATCAGCTGACCAGGCAGACCAAACAGCCTGCCAAACGGCCTGCCTGGCTCACAAACGGCCTACAAAATGGCCAGGATAAACAACCCCTGTAAACGGCTTGACTTGCCAAATGGCCCCTGCAAACGGTCTGCCAGCCGTTTGCAGGCAAAATCCAAGTCTATTTAAAGGGCTTTCTCCATCCATTTCAACACACACTCAATTTGTAATTCACTTTATATTTTCAAGATTTTAGTTAGTTTTTTTAGTAGTAGTTAACTTAGCTTTTATTTTCTGGAGGATATCCCGGCGAGTCCCTGCGATCTCGGGAAGATTTCTTCGACCTTTTCAGGTTTTTATCCGAAACGCTTGTCTTTTGTATTAAACATGTGTTCTTACTTTTTATGTTTAATAATGCATTCCGATATTACCATGATAGCTTAATTAATCTGTATGTTGCCATGATAGAAGTTTGGGTTAGCGTAATTATGTTAATTTAGTACGATTACTGTCGTAATATTGAACTAGGAAGTCTGATAGATTTGTATGCTAGCATCTTAAGGATTGACCAACCTAGGTTGTGATCAGGACTTGTCCACCTATATGAAATTAGCTACTTCATAGGATTAAGACCGCTGGTTATACTGTATCTGAAGATTCTATGAACTCGGTATGGCCGGAGTTCCCGAGAGGCATCTAATGCACTTTTAGGACACGGAACATAGGAATTGAGACATGAATGACCTAGTATACCTATTAACTGTTCTGAAGAGACTTCTTAGGAGCTGTTAAGATCTAGTTAGTGCCTTCACTGTGTGACCTAAGCCTATTGCATGTTCTTATTTGATTGTTGCCTTAGGAATAAGTCATATCAACTGTTTAGGTATTTGTTAGGTTTCTATCTGCTTTACTTTCAGTATATCAACTGTAATGCTGTATAATGCTTGAATTGATATGATCTCATTAGTATGATGGAATGGTTGTTCTTTTTCTTTTAAGGTTTTGCCAACTTAAACCGACGAACTCCTTCCGTTTGTGACCAGTGTTCAATCAACACGGCACATTGTTATTCAGTTAACTAAACTGATAACGAGGGTTAGGAATAGAGCTCAACTCACTAATAAAGCTAGTACTTTACTGAGGATAACCTCTGAGGTATAGCTACCTTTCAATTATAAAACCAAGTGACATACTTCTCACTGCTTAAAGAGAACTCCGAGAGTTCAGAGACAAGTAGGTCTGTGTAATTGGATCATCCAACCAGATCTACATCATTCCAAGCATAGTCTTAACATAAGCATAATTACCTTTCCCTAACCCAACACTGATATCTTGGTCAACATTTCCCTGATCTGCATACTCCGGATATCCTTCCACTTATTTACTTTTCTGCACTTAGGACTTTTAGCTTAAACCAACTACTATCCTTTATCTAGGTGATTTAAATAAAAGACAATTATCCACTTGATCTTCAATTCGTTAATCCATTAAAAACATGACACTAGGTTAACTTACACCTTCTACACCTTAGAAAGTAAAAGTAAATTTAGGCCCCTTCATAATATAAATAAACAAAACCACTGTGTGCTACCTTGATCAACTGAATCGGACGTCCTGCGGCCTAATGACACCGCACGAATAAAACCGTCCGTTTCGGCCGTATTGTAAGTAGCATATCAGAGTGCTATGATGAAGACTCTTTCTAGCATTTATGAGGAAGATGATGGTAGTGGTATGACTCTAGCTTTGTGGTCCAATAAGATGAAGACGTTTGGTAGAGAGTTTGAAAAGTTAAAAAAGACTGTGGTAGCGATGCATGTAGGTTATGAGAAGTGTAAAGGGCCCATTTGACTAAGGATTATGATTAATGATAGGTTAATGATTGCGCAGGTTAATTATGCGGGTAATCAGTATCTAGGAGGTAGTTCGGGCTATCAGAGAAATAGACCACCGGAGTTCTACAATAGAAATCAGCTACAAAACCACCAACAACCATTTAACCAAAATCTGTACTAGCAGAATAACCAGTCACATTGTAAGTAGTCTTGTTTAAAGGACTTAATCAGGGGTTACATGGTTAATAGTGAAGAGGAAGAGGAGCTAATGAGACAGCAAATGCGTGATCATCAGGCTTAGATTCACACTCTTAAGAGGGAGATGGGTAGGATTTCACGAGTTGTTATCGGAGGGCCATCAGGTACTCTTCCATCTAATATCCAAATCAACTCGAATCATAATACAACCAGAAGCCAGAATGCTAGTTCTTCTCAGGGTTCTCAAAGGAACAAACCAGGTCTCTCACTATTCGCAAGTTAATGTTATATCTAGTTTTGAGGGTTACGGTTCAGCTAAATTTGATCCAGTTTTTACTCTAAGATGTGAAGATGATGAGGAAGAGTTGGATTATGAGATTGGAGCTCGTACCGTTTATACTGAGTATGGTGATTTTGTGTTCGCAGATTATTCTGATATGGCAGATTATACTCCTTATCACACTGTTAATAAGATTCGAGAGAGAGAGTGTGAAGAGTGTAACATCTTGTGAGGATGGGGGATTATAGTTAGTGATATAACTCCCGATTATGGTAATTATTTGATGTCATTTATGTTAGGTAGTACTCCAAATGTACACAAGTTGGAAGTGAAGGAGATGGAGACTAACGAGTCTCCCTGGTTCAAAGTTAATGATAATGAAAAGTTGATTGAGAAGAAAGTGGAATATGAGTTGATACCATCACCTAAATTGAAGGAATAACAAGCCAGCTATTCCATATCTACAAGATATCTGTCATGATAAGACAAAGGAAGTTGTTTGTATTACCTTGATCGTGTTTTGTTGCTCGTTTAGGTGTTAAAAGTGAAAAGTATATTAAATAATATAAATTTAAAAGTTGAAACAAAGTAAGCACAAGCACACACTTTTACACACGTCAACAAAATAAATATTTGGTAAGTATACCCATGATAATAAGATGTTCCTATTCCGGCCTTAGACTTGTTACCTATCGAAAGTTCAACAATTTTTGGAGTCAACAACTTAAACATGTAATAACAGTTATAAACATTTATGGTTTTTCAATATATTCTATACTTCTTAATTTAGTATACCATAACTAAATTTTGAAATAGTTACTTACACAACTATACCTATGCGATACAATTGCCAAATGATGCCGATAACATACGATGAAAAATTTGATTAAATGCAGACTTTCCATAACACGATATGCACAATCTGCAACCAAGTCGATAGTGTAATATCACTTTATTCATCATTATTATTCAAGTTAGTTATTCTAGCTTCACAAAATTCAAGCCCGATTAAAAGAAGCGTGAACCAAATCATGGTTTGATTCGCTGCTTCTTTTACGCGAACACCATTGAATTGTGTACCGTATAAAGCCCCAATTAAAGAACCCCCCAGGATATAGTATTTTTAAATGCAGATAGCGAAAAACATGTGTTTTCACAACGATGATAAAAACATTACAAATAATATCCCCACCAATTGTTTTATAAATGAAATTAAAAGGGTCGATGTGGTGATATGGCCAAAACGGATGGTTTTATTTTTGCAGTGTCGTTAGGCCGCAACACGTCAGAATCGGTTAACAAAAGAGAGTAATGGTTTTATTATTTATATTTAGTTGGGTTTCCTAGCTATAGTTCACCTACTTGTCTTTCTTTTAACGAGTAAGTAGTAAATTTAACCCAGGTTCATATTTTTATATGTTTGCTCAGTAACGTGGGATAAAAGTACCTAAATAGCTAACCCTAGCGACAAGTGGTGATAGATTAAGATTAACTAACAGTAACACAAACTATAAAGATAACAATAGATATGTATGAAGAATAGAGTACTGATGGGGAACTATCACAAGAGTTTAACTTCCTAGAATAAACACTAAACCTCAATCAACTGGGCTATGAAACTAACTGATTTGCCAATAAGAGTTTAGGCTTTGAAGATTCTGGCTAAGACGGATATCCCTACTCCCAACGTTAACCTTAGAAGGTTTAAATGACCTTATGGATAGAATCCTAGGTACATGAATAAAGTGGTATATCCCTAAAAGAAAGTCTCATCTTTTCTTAATCCTAGTTGGTCTAACTACAGTAATATTCCACCACTTAATACTAAGCTATGCCTTAACATTAACAGATGTGCAATCTTAGATATTCTAAGGTACTGCTAATTGGATTAGAGGTCTCTCCTTTGCGATCACTTACTCAACCCTAGATCATCTTACAACATCTCAAGAACGTTGCTTCTGACACGAATCATGCTTCTGAGCAAGCCAGTGTTCACTGAACTTTATATTGCCTACTCTAATCACAACCTAAATGGGCAGCTCTTCTTTGATGAATAAATGATTATTCATACATAGGTACTATATCCCTATTGTGACGTTAAGAACACATAACTACTTACCTTGTATCCTAGGGTTAATCAAGTCCTAATACTAGGGTATAGCCACGTGAATAAGCAGAAAGAGTGATCCGTTATTTAGACTTCTAAACCATCAAGGTTTTAGCATAACAATAGCATAAGTTTCAAATAAGGTATTCAACATGTAATAAACATTTGCAACGGATAGATAAGCATGCAAGATGAAAGCAACTTAAAGTAACAAGATAACTTTATTAAATTAAAGAAAGCGTTCACCGTTTACAGACGAGATCTGGACCATTACAAGTGCTGATATCCTCTAGACCGCTCATAGTACAATCTTTGGCGTTTGCCTCCAAGTACTTAATTTTCCGCTCGGAGGTGAGAAGGCCTTGAAAGCTCTAGTGAGAGAAAGTGTATTTTAGTAAGAGAGTGAAGAGATGTGTGCTGAAAATGGATGACAAAAATCCTTTAAATAGAAATGAAATTTGCCTGCAAACTATTGGCAGACCATTTGGCAAGTTGTTTGGCAAGCCGTTTGCAGGGCTCGTTTGCTATGGTGGCCCGTTTTTATGCTTGTTTGCATGGCTCGTTTGGTAGGCAGTTTTCCATGGTGGCATGCCATTTGGAAAGCCGTTTGGCCTACCCTGATTTGCTGAATTCACTGGATCGTAACTTGGTTTCTTGTCTTTCACCGTTTTCCCTCTAGAATCTTCATTTTAGCTCCGATTCTCTTGATTCTTTTTGCATCATCTTCGTAATTACTTAACCTATAAATTTAACTGAAAAAGCGATTATTTTGCTGACAAATTTGGAACTTTATTTTTTTTGGACTCAATATCGGGGGTAAAAACGTGACTTTTTAGCCGATATCAAATATCCCACAATTAGACTTTGCTTGTCCTCAAGCAAACTTTTGAGCTTTTAGCACTAAAGATTTTTATTCATAGTGATCAAGTGATCTTTGTTTCGCAAGACGCAGGAGCGAAAACATGGTTTTACTCTTTTTGTTATTCCCGAACCCTTTTTCGCAAGCATGAGAGGAGGTTACATAACTGAGGCTATCTCACTCGGGTCACTCAATTCACTAAAGTGTATCGGGTGTCCTATAGTTCTAAGAAATGAAATCACTCATAGCCAGTCATGTTTGCATTCTTCATCATAGGCTTGATCAAGACTCAAATCTCCATCAGTTATTTGAGAGAACTTTCAGTTATAGACTCAGCTTATATCGTGAAGCGGTGGTGACTTTGGAGGTTAAATGGTGTAAAAGGGTTGGATAGATAGGAGTTCTTTTAAGGATCAATTTTTGATAATCCTTTCAGCTTTTTATCGGGAATTTCAGATCGAGCATCCTTCTTTTTGACTTCTAGGAGTTCATTTCTCGAATCTTTTCGATTCTGCTCCTTTTCTCAGAACCTTTATTCATATATATATATATATATATATATATATATATATATATATATATATATATATATATATATATATATATATATATATATATTTCTATTTTTATTATTTTTATTATTCTTTTAACAAGCATCTTTTGCTCTTCTCTTCGAGGTCTCCTTTTTGTTGGCGGTCTCTTTGATATTTAACTTAGATGCTCGCATTTTTTTAATGCGGTTTCATAGAAGATTTCCCGCAAGTATGATTTCGCTGGAATTTATTTCTTTATTTATGAGGTGAATGAAATAGGTAGCGATAGATAGATATGTGGTGGCTTGGAGTGAAAATGGAAATGAAGGTTGGAGATGGGGGTGTTTTGTCTTCACGAATAGTCAAGGTTTCTAACCTAGTAGTTTTCGTCAAAAGGTTTTGATTCCAAAATGTAGATCAAGATCAAGTTCTGATTCAGAGATACTAACATCAGCGCACTCAACGAAAATATAGTGAAGCACTAAAAATGAGTGCTTATTAAGCCTTATTTGGGGTACCTCACAGCAATTATAATGGGTCGAATTGCGCCTTTCGTTATGCAATTCTCTTTTGGAAAATCTGGTTTGGTATTCTCAAAAAAGTTTTGACCTTGTTTTACCCTTTTGTCTATGTTGTAACAAAAACTTTTTGATCATTTATAGAATTTTGTAATCCTAATTGTTTTATAGCTCGAAAAGTTTTTAAATTTTTGTGAAAAATTTAGTTTTATAAACACTCGAGGATTTTCGAGAATCGTTATGTGCATTATTGCTATCCCGCACTTTAAAATAACATTGTCCTCAATGTTAAGGATACGACGTATCCACACTTAGGTTTTGAAAAAGACATTTTGTTAGTAAAAGTTGATGTTTATGGGGTTGCCAATCCCATACTTAGTGTTTAATGTGGTCTATTATATAGCGTATATTCTATTGAAAAAGTTGGAAGACGTAGTACTCCCCTATGGTCGCAAGGCGTGTATGGATGGTTTGCCGATTATGGTTTCTTCTAATCTCGTGCTGGCGCCATTCTCGTTCAGTGCGTCCTTGCTCCAAGTCGTGCTTCTACCTTGTACAGTCTCGATCGTCATTTGTTTTGTGACGTTTATTCATGCAATTTTATTCTACCAATATCATACAAACCTAAACACAAAAAGTAGTTATGCCCAAGATTGGGCGTACAGACATAATGTATTAATGTATCATAGCATAACAAGTGCTCATAAAATGAAATAGAGAGATAGGGAGAATCATGGCTGATCTTGCTGGTGCAGAGGGAGAGAATACGATACACTCGTGCGAGGCTGCCTCATGTGTCTAAGAGCTGATTGTCCTTCGTTAACCATTTCCTCGTCAGTGGTGAACTGTCGTGCCAATTCTGAAGTGTTCATGCCTGAGGATATTCTGAAACGAACCTCGTCTGAACGTGCAATTAGTTCGGTGAGTGATGAGTTACTGGTATGAATCATATGCCCCGTACGCCTTCTATGTCCTTCTTGCAGATCTCTACCCCAATCGTTATACATACCCACTCCTCCGAAACCATGTGTCACATCCTCAGCCATACTCTGGCTCGCAGCCTGATCCCATGCATTAGTCTGAGCAACGGTAGATGTGTCTATGTGTGTGCTGACGCCAAAAATGCTATTGGCTAAATCCTCGTGCCCTGTGTTTTGCTCCCTAGATGAAGATGGGATGGCTGTGTGCTGGCTGTAGTGATGTTGATGAGGAGGAGGATGAGGAGGAGGAGGAGGAGGAGGTCGTGGATGCTGATAGCTAGTCCCTGCCTCTCTAGGGCCTCTATGAGTGAATATCAAAGGATACTGATGAGGGTATAGTGGGATATTAAGCCGTCTGCCTGCATAATGCGTGAAGTGATCCAGATTTTGAAAGATAGCAGCCTCAGCGAACCATCTTTCCTGCCCATGCAAATCCCCCATGTGATAATGATACGGCTCAAAGCATGGCTGATCCTCTTGACGTACTGATGAGCATTGGTGGGTGTCAGTATCAGTGGGCCCACCATGCATTGTGGGATCATCCTCATCCCTCGGCTCCTGTGAACCTCGTCACCTCCTACCATCCCTCGTCCTCGGGTGAGGTCTAAATCCTCTAATTGTCACACCAGGCACAGTCCGATCTACTGAATCCACAATTACCGGATTAGCCAAAACTATTAAATGCTGATCCTCTACCTGAATGAACTGCCAGTTGTGCAGCAATTTATACCTGATCCCCTCCGACTCAGTTATCCTTTGATAACCCAATCCCTCAATACTACCCAAAATATGCATCCGTCGAAGAAGTCTGGTGACAACGACTCCCAAGACTGGTGCAACTGAACTCGGTGCATTCCTCTCATTAGTGAATGCCTGAGCTAGAAGATATGCAACCTGCATGTTCTGGTTGTGGATCATGGCGTGCATAAGGCACATGTCAGCCATGGTGGGGTTTTCGGATGAAGAGTCTTGACGATGAGGTGGTGGAGAATGCGATGAACGGGGTTAGTAAAACTGGATGCCTTTTTACTTGACCTCCAGGCTTCCTGATCGAAGGTGTAGGCTTGCCAAAAGACTTGATGATCGATAGGGTCCAAGGTAGTGTACCCTCGTTTGAACACTGAGAGGTTAACATGAGTTCTCTTGTACAGTTCTAGGTGAATGGCGAACTGTGCAAGGGTTAGGTGATGCATGTTTTTTTGGTGGGAGAAATGGATGCAAAGATGACTGTTGTATTCCTCTGGGTCGACGTTTGCTTCAAAATTCCATGTTGCCATAAACTCGGCAAACGGTTCCTGATACACCTGTTTGTTAATCTCAAATAGCTTTTGCCAGGCGCTGTGAGTTTTTTACATGTGCCGTAAAACTTAAGATTCTTCTCAGCTCATCTACCCACCCGCATTGTTCCATTATTTCCCAGTTGATATACTTGGTGGGACTCTTTTGCCTATTTATCCAATTATGCATAAATGGCTCGTGTTCTGCCGGGTTATCTTGCCCGTGAATGGAGAGGGGCAACTCGTATTCTTCTGGAAGATAATTAGCCATCTGCAAGAGTCAAACCATGTAGGTTATTTTCCAAAATAATAAGACTTATAATAATACTTAGAAATGAAAAAATGCTTATATTTTTCGAAAAAAATTCGAAATAAGGGCTTTAAAAATGGCATTTTTCATATCCCTGTTATCGTCAATTATAGCCAAAATTACTACAAACAATATCTAAACTTACTATAAACTTATTTCTAAGCAAAATTCAAAGCGTACCAGTGATTGCAACAAATAATGTTGAAAATAATAATTATAGTGAGTTAGTTGTAATAAGCAATTTTGATCAAAGTAAGATGATTTTTAAGCATACAATTATTCTAATGACCATTTTTCATTACCTTAAATATTTTTAAACATCAAACTTTGCCTATAACGTCCTTAAGTCAAGGTTTAAGACCATTTTTATTGAAAAATATTCATTTTGATCAAAACGTACAAAATAAGAAAAATCAAAGACTAGGTTCCAATTTTATTTGTAAGTCAATGATATCTTAATTTAGACTAATTTTCAAGTTATCCTAAGTTTTTTAAAAATATTTTAACGTTAGGAAAAAACTAAAGCCTAATTTCGTATACTTTTATCAAAACTTCAATTTTCAATCAAACAATCATAAATTGTTCCAAAACTAGTTTCTAAGTGTAGTAGATGAATCACGAAGCCTAAATGAGCTAATAAAACATCAAATTTCCAAAAATTTCACCAATTTCTAGCCTAAAATTCAAATTCATGAATCGTAAGCTAAAAGTGGACTAAAATACCTCAATCGAACCTAAAAGCTAACACATATCAATCACATTGTCTAACTAAGCATATAGGGAATCAAAATTTGGCGTAAAACATGAATTTTTATAAAAGTCAATATTTTGACTACGAGTAAAAACTTGATTTTTAACCGTGAACCTTTTGTGGGAAATTGACAGCGGGAATGTGTTTAGAAGGCACGAGAGACTTAGATTAGTGCTTTGAATCGCTTAATTTGGTCATGAAATGGGGTGTGTGTGTGTGTGTTGTCTTGCGTCGGCCGAAGGAGGAAAAAGAAGGGAGAGGGAAAAAGAAAAAGAACAAAAAAAGAAAGGAAGAAAAAAGAAGAAAAACGGAAGAAAAAAATGGGACCGTGTGGCTCACGGGCTTATTTCCCCGACCCGACTCGTGATTTTTTTTATTTTTTAAAATTTAAATTTTATCACTAAATTAATAAGGGATTTATAAAAGTTTGCTTCAGGATTTTAATCCGGTTATTTTTTTGCTAATTAAATTAAAAGAAGAAGATAAATGGACAAAGTAAAATAAAAATTCTTATTTTATTAATACCACAAATTACACAGGTTCCACAACTAAGTTTCAAAAATGACGCGGAAAGAAATATGAATTTAATGCATCTTTGACCATCCAGAGTAAATCAGCAGAATGTACTGAAAATATCTCAAAATCACTTAGCATTTTACACTCACGCTTTTGTAAATCTTCGATGTCGTCTATAAGTTTAACCAAAGCCCTTCTAACTTTCTTAATGTTCGAAATTCAATCCCTAGGTCCAGTATCTCAATAATTAAGTTTGAAAAGAAATTTTGACACTGTGTCTTGAAATAAAAGATCTTCCGCGTAGTCAGGATCACCGATAGTAAATTTAAAGTTTTCAGATATTTCTCGAATAACCTTTCTTTGCGGAGTTGTAAATAGAAATTTTAACATAGTGAGGATCTGCACGAGTTCAGAATATAGTTCATTTCTTTTTACGAAGAAATTCTGATGTATTCTTTCCTAGGTTGAATCCGGAAAAACTTCGATTAATCGTTTGATGAGAAATGAGGCTGGATCAAAGTAAAAGAAATCTCGATCTCCATAATTTCAAATAGGCTTAGGTTTTTTGATTTCAATCCAAAATTCTAATTTAGAAATCATTGCGGCGACATAACGGTTGATATAAATTTGAATTCCTTATCACTGATGTGAGGTAGAAAACTGACGAATGACTCTAAATCAAATTTGAGGTCGATTTCTGCATCCCGAAACTTGACAAAAATATCATCCCCACATTCCTTTAACAGTATGTGAAGAGAACGAACTTGGTCACGCAGCTCTTTTAATAGATTTATTTGAAATGTTGAAAACGGGAAATCCGAGGAATAGAGGTGCCTAATGAATTCTCTATAAACGTCTAACCTTCTGCTAGGATTTAACAGATTTCCGGTAAATGGAGCTTTTGACTCATCAATGTGTCGTTTCTCTTTTGGAGTATATTCAAATAAGTCCGGATATTTGAAAATAGTTGGGTATTCTTCCCGTATTTCATCTTCCATAATGAGGTGTTGGTTAAGACTGAACCTCCCTTTTGGATCGTGAAGAGGGTCGAATCCTAGTTCATTTGAGTAAAACTTATCCAAAAGCAATAAAATCTCTAAGTCGGATGAAGTTATCAGGCTTCTTGGACTACAAGGATCAAGAATTAATTCTTGATGAGACTCATCAGGGTTTAGATTTATTTCATTTTTATGTTTTTAAAGAAAAACTTCTCCTGTTTCTGAAGTTGCGGGAGAGCAACTGCCTTTCGCACTTTTTTCGTAGTCGGTTAAGTTTGAACTGGAATCTACATAAATTAATACCATAATTAATACTTTGTTTTTATAGTTTAAAAAGGGTTTACTATAATGGCAACTTTAAATCCTATACCGACAAACTCCCTATTTGTTAAGCATGTGTGTTCCTTATCAATTTATCTAAGAAACAAGTGGTCAGGCCGACAACGGAGAGGGATGATCCTATTGATTCTAATATAATTGGAGACTGTTCAGAAAATCCAACAACCAAGTCAAAAACAGAAAATTGTTCTGACAGAACGTGGGATAAAAGTACCACAGAAAATCCAACAACCAACGGAGAGGGTTTAGTATAATTGTCTTTCTTAGACACCACTGAAGAATCTCAGATGTCCTGACAGAATCAACGGTTACCTTAACAAACAGAAAATTCGATCCCCGACAGTGGCACCAAAAACTTACTCTTACTTATGATATGGCCAAAATGGACGGTTTTATTTATGCGGTGTCGTTAGGCTGCAACACGCCAGAATCGGTTACCAAAAGAGAGTAATGGTTTTATTATTTATATTTAACTGGGTTTTCTAGCTATAGTTTACCTACGTGTCTTCCTTTTAACGAGTAAGTGGTAAATATAACTCAGGTTCGTATTTTTGTATGTTTGCTCAGTAACGTGGGATAAAAGTACCTAAATAGCTAACCCTAGTGACAAGTGGTGATAGATTAAGATTAACTAACAGTAACACAAACTATAAAGATAAAAATGGATAGGTATGAAGAATAGAGTACTGATGGGGAACTATCACAAGAGTTTAACTTCCTAGAATAAACACTAAACCTCAATCAACTGGGCTATGAACCTAACTGATTTGCCACTAAGAGTTTAGGCTTTGAAGATTCTGGCTAAGACGGATATCCCTACTCCCAATGTTAACCTTAGAAGGTTTAAACGATCTTATGGATAGAATCCTAGGTACATGAACAAAGTGGTACATCTCTAAAGGAAAGTCCTAGCTTTTTTTAATCCTAGTTGGTCTAACTACATCAATATTCCACCACTTAATACTAAGCTATGCCTTAACATTAATAGATGTGCAATCTTAGATATTCTAAGGTACTGCTAATTGGATTAGAAGTCCCGCCTTTGCGATCGCTTACACAACCCCGAATCATCTTACAACATCTCAAGAACGTTGCTTCTAATGCGAATCATGCTTCCGAGCAAGCCAGTGTTCACTGAACTCTATATTGCCTACTCTAATCACAACCTAAATGGGCAGCTCTTCTTTGACGAATAAATGATTATTCATACGTAGGTACTATATTCCTATTGTGGGGTTAAGCACACATAACTACTTACCTTGTATCCTAGGGTTGATCAAGTCCTAATACTAGGTGATAGCCAAGTGAATAAGTAGAAAGGGTGATCCATAAATTATACTTCTAAACCATCAAGGTTTTAGCATAACAATAGTATAAGTTTTAGATAAGGTATTCAACATGTAATAAATATTTGCAACGGATAGATAAGCATGTAGGATGAAAGCAACTTAAAGTAACAAGATAACTTTATTAAATTAAGGAAAGCATTCACCGTTTACAGATGAGATCTGGACCATTACAAGCGCTGACATCCTTTAGACCGTTCCTAGTATAATCTCCGGCATTCGCCTCCGGGTACTTAATTTTCCGCTCGGAGGTGAGAATGCCTTGAATGCTCTAGTGAGAGAAAGTGTATTGTAGTGAGAGAGTGAAGAGAGGTGTGTTGAAAATGGATGACAAAAAGCCTTTAAATAGAAATGAAATTTGCCTGCAAACGGCTGGCTGGCCGTTTGGCAAGCCGTTTGCAGGGCCCGTTTGCTCTAGTGGCCCGTTTTTTATGCCTGTTTGCATGGACCGTTTAGTAGGCCGTTTTCCATTGAGGAAGGCCATTTTGCAAGCCGTTTGGCCTGCCCTGGTTTACTGAATTCACTAGATCGTAACTTGGGTTTCTTGTCTTTCACCGTTTTCGCTCTAGAATCTTCGTTTTGCTCCAATTCTCTTGATTCTTTTTGCATCATCTTCGTAATTACTTAACCAACAAATTTAACTGAAAAACGATTATTTTTCTGACAAAGTTTGGAACTTTATGTTTTTGGGACTCAATATCGGGGTTAAAAATGTGACTTTTCAGCCGATATAATGCGTCATGCTAGGTCGAGAGTTAAAAATGGAAGACAATAGCGGGTTGTGAATCTATTGAGTGATTCAATCCGTTCTGGAGCGAAAGTATTTTTACATCAATAAGCAATATAACCCAACAATAATGGTATATAAAATGATATCAAATTGTAACGCCCTTGTAAATTTCAAAAAACTTAATCATTTTAAAGTGGGTTGGTTATTGAAAAGATTTATTCTTGTCAAATTCATGTGACTCATGATGATATATGTATATGTTTTAGGTATGTATAGTGTGTTAGAGAGATTAGAAGATGAGAGATTTTGTGTGTCAAGGGTTAAGTGTAATGATGGTAATTATAGTCCATTTCATTACCACTTATTAACATATATACTAAAACTAATAGTACTGTTCACATATTTATAAAATATTTTTTTAAATGTAAAGTAATAGTAGGTTACACACACACACACTATATATATTGAAGGTATTTCGTATGTCCGAGAGACATATTAAATTAACGTGGCTAATATGTTTTGATCCAAGTCGGGTCATACCCAATAACAAGCTTACCGACACCTTATACGTATTTAATCTTAATGATTGGATCATTGATTAAATACGCGACACTTGAACTTGAAGAAAAATGGTTTTCTGAAAAATTACTTGATGTGTACATATATATAAATTATGGAATAATTTATATATTATGGATTTAATTATTTATAGTTTAAATAATTAATTAATTTATGTTACATTTTATATAAATTGTTTTTATATAATAAAATGTATATATAAATAAAAATGGAAGTTTTATAAAATAGTTTTATAAAATTTAACTTTTATAAAACTTATTTTAATAACAAACTTGTGAGTGGCATTGGAGCCCATGTAGGCATGCCATTTGACTAACCATTTGAATGGCTACTTCCATTTTCAAGATGCATAAGTACCAAGGCCTCTTGGAGACTAAAACAACCTGCAAATACACATCAAAATACTTGGAAAAAAACTAAAAAAAAACCCTCTAAAACCTGCTGTCCATGCCGTGGGGTTTGTGGGATCAAAAGGGATTCTTCAAGTTTTTTTGCAAGCTAAAATCAAGTGTTCATAAATCCTAAGTAAAGCTAGGGTGTTGGTGCATAAGTTTGGGGTATAACTACTTGAGGTTTCATACTTTTGGAGCTCCACTCTTCATCATCATCTTCATCACTCACTACCAAGCTTGAAATTGGTATAAACTCCTTTCTTTCTTGTAGTTTGTAAGTATATTTCATAACTTGATCCTAATTGGGATTTAACTTTAATTGGTTAAAGTATAACAAGTTCTAAAATGGTAATACTTACATGCTTCCGCTAAGTTTGAAAATAATAAAATGTTTTAAATGTTATGAACTTGTTAAATCCCAACAATGGTATCAGAGCCGAAGTTGTTGAAATATGCTTCGAGACGGTTATTATACTCACTATATATTTTGCATTTTATGTACATGCATGAAAGTAAAATTCAAAAAATTATATGTTTGGGTGGGTTTGTTGGTTTGGCTGAATTTTAGGAGGTTCCAAATGGGTTTGGAACTTGCCATTTGGTCATTTTTTGTTGTATGTTAAAGTTCACAATCAAGCATTGACCTTGTGTTTGAATGTTTGCATGTTTGGTTGATTATTAATTCATTCATTTGGTATGTAATATTAATTCATTCATTTGGTTTGTAATAATATTATTTTAGTTATGTAATTTATTTTATATTTGGAATGTAAAATAGATTAGGTTGTAATTTCATTTTTTAGAGAAAAATGTATTAGGATATATTTTGTAAAAAAAATGATGAAGATGATGAAGACTTGAAGAACACAAGAAGAAGCATTTGGATGCAAGATTAAGTGGGAGATTTAAAATCTCCTACTTTGTGTTATAACCCCTTAACCGGTGGCATTTGTTTTCGACTTAACAAATGTCTACCATATTGGCTTGATTGTGAACATATTGTTTTGCATGCTTGGTTGTTTATTGTATGATTGTGGATTGTATGTTTGTATGCTACAAGTTAATCACACAAGTAAACAATAAACAAAACTAAAATTTAATTGGTTAAATTAGTAATTATTAACAACATGCAAAGGATAAACTATAATTTAATTGGTTAAATTAAAAATGGCTAAATGGATTTTAATAATTGGTTATTAAAACATAATAAAATGGTTTATATCAAAGTAATAAAATTGGCTTTATTACATGACATGAAAATGGATTTCAAATGTATCATACACTAAATGCATGTTGGTGTATGGTATAAAAGTTTTCTCAAACTAGAATTAATGAAAACTTAAAATCCCTTATTAACAAGGCAAAAAAGTTAAACGCCATCCTTTTGTGTGACACTTAAAAATATTAGGGAACTCATAATGGGATAAAGGTCACCTAACTATTATGAGCAAACTAATATGATTAAGGTGAATTTCGCACACTTATGGGATAAAGGTCACATAACCACTTGTATGTTAAATTTACACGTTTACACAAGTAGGACGATTTGATTTGAGAATCATGAACTTAGGGTCACCGAAGCATGAGGAACAAATAGGCGTTGATGGGATAAATATGCCATGCAAAAGGATTGCATGATCCCATAACTTAGAAGTTGCAAAAGGATTTCAATTTTCATAAAATGACTACCTAGCTAAATCAAATGACGGGATAAAGGTCACCTAACCGAAATTTGGTTTACCGTTGGATTCTATAATTTAAATAAATATTAATTGGATTTAAAGGGTATTGATTGTAAATTAAAATTAATACTTAAACAACTTTGTTAAATTTTGTAGATGGCCGCCAATAACAACAACATTCCAAACGCACCAATCAACTTTAACAACCTATCGTTGAGGTCAATCCTCGAAAAGAAAAAACTCAACAATACGAACTTCATGGATTTGTTTCGCAATCTAAGAATTGTCCTCAAACTAGAGGATAGGGCGTATGTGTTGGAAGACCCCATTCCCGATCAACCGGACGAGGATGATACGGAAGGCATGGCTTATTGGGAGAAATATTGCACTGATTCGGTGCAAGTTTCTTGCCTCATGCTCGGGACTATGATACTAGAACTCCAAAAGGATTTTGAGCATCATAGTGCATATGACATGATCACACAATTGAAGGGGATGTTCCTTCAACAAGCTTGTGTCGAGCACTTCGAAATGGTTCGAGCGCTTCATGCATGTCGGATGGACGACTCCCAATCCGTTTCATCTTATGTCCTTAAGATGAAAAGCCTAATTGATCGAGCGAACCGTCTGAACTGCAACGTGTCTAATGAATTAGCCACGGACCTTATCCTTAATTCTTTGTCAAAGAGGTTTGACACATTTGTAATGAATTACAACATGAATGGATGGGATAAGAGCATTGGCGAATTACATGCCATGCTTAAGACGGCCGAAGCGAGCATGGGTAAAAGGGCTTCACCCATGTTTATGATCAATGAAGGCGGGTCCAAAAACAATAATACTTCTAAGCCAAAGACGGCTAAGAGGAAAGGACCCGCCTACCAAGGCAAGGGCAAGGGAAAGGGGAAGATGGTTACCCCAACCAACAATAACAAGAAGCAAAAGGTTGCCGGTAAAGCTAACCCCAAGGAAGATCCGTGCTTTGATTGTGGTGAAATGGGTCACTGGAAACGCAACTGCCCGGTCTACCTAAAGGAGTTGAAATAAAAGAGGGATGCAGGGCAAACCTCAGGTAATGTATATATGGTATATGTTGAGCTTAGTATTACTTCTTCTAATACATGGGTATTAGACACAGGATGTGGAAATCATATTTGCAATTCTTTGCAGGGGTTCATAAGAAGTAATCAAGATGCGGGAACAATAAGTCTCTTCATGGGAAATGGAGCAAGGGTGCAAGTGAAAGCTCAAGGAGACTTTGTTTTAAAGCTTCAAGTGGTTTGGAGCTTATTTTGAAAAATGTTTTGTATGCACCCGATTTATCACGAAACATTATTTCTGTATCCCGTTTGAAACAATATGATTTTAATCTTAATTTCATTAATGATGATATCCATGTTTATTTAGATAATGTGTTCTATTTTAAGGCTTCGCCTCTGAATGGTATTTATGAATTGGTTCATGATGACACATCATTCAATAGCTCAATGTTCCATGCAAACACCAAGAAACTCAAAAGGGATTTGAGTGATTCCTACTTATGGCATTGTCGCCTTGGTCACATAAACAAGAATCGAATGCATACACTTCAAAAGAATGGACTTTTGAAATCAAATGAACTAGACTCGTTTGATGTATGTGAATCTTGTTTACAAGGCAAAATGACTAAAGCACCTTTCAAAGGGACCTATGAAAGGGCTAAGGAATTATTGGAATTAATACATTCGGATGTATGTGGACCCTTTAAGCCCATATCTAGGAATGGTGAAAGATACTTCATTACTTTCATTGATGACTTCAGTCATTTCGGATATGTCTACTTGTTAAGACATAAGGACGAAACTTTCGAGGCATTCAAAGAGTATCAAAACGAAGTACAAAATCAACTCAACAAGACAATCAAGGTACTTCATACCAATAGAGGAGGTGAATACCTAAGAGATGCTATCCAAGTTCATCTTAAAGGTTGTGGCATTATCTCGCAACTCAATCCTCCTAGAACACCCCAACTTAATGGAGTTTCTGAAAGGAGGAACCGAACCCTAAAGGATATGGTTTGATCTATGATGGCTAGAAGCTCGTTTCCTCTATCATTTTGGGATTATCGTCTATGCTCCACAGCTCGTATTCTAAATATGGCCCCAACCAAGAAAGTGGAACGAACTCCTCATGAGATGTGGTTTGGAAAACCTCCATCTCTATCATACTTAAAGGTATGGGGATGTGAAGCTTATCCTAAGCGTTACGTCCCTAATAAGTTGAATGCTCGATCCACGAAGTGTATCTTCATAGGATATCCCAAGGATGATATGGGATACTATTTCTATGATCCGACCGAGAAAAATGTATTTGTTGCTCGAAAGGCTGAATTCCTTGAAACTAAGTTCCTAATGGAAGGAAATAGTGATAAGAAGATAGATCTTGAAGAGGTTCAAGATCAAGTAGATGATACACAATTGGTTGACACTAGAACTCAACATGAAAATGTTGAGAGTGATCAAATGGATGATCAAAATACACAAGACGTTCGCAGATCTGGTAGGATTAGTAATCCTCCTGAGAGATATGGGTTTCTCATGGATGGTTGCTATGTGGTTGATTTGGATGAACTAACAAACTACCAAGATGCTTTATCAAGGATTGATAAGGATAAATGGCAAGAAGCCATGAACGCTGAGATGCAATCCATGTATAACAACCAAGTTTGGGAACTTGTTGAACAACCTACTGGCTCAAGGCTAGTTGATTATAAATAGCTTTTCAAAATGAAAACCGACATACATGAAAACTTGGATTCATATAAAGCTAGACTTGTAGCAAAAGGTTTTACTCAAACTCAAGGGGTTAACTATGACGAAACTTTTTTGCCTGTGGCAATGCTAAAGTCTATTAGGATATTACTTACCATTGCTGCTCATTATGATTATGAAATATGGCAAATGGATGTCAAGATCGCTTTCCTAAATGGACATCTTGAGGAAGATGTCTATATGGTTCAGCCTGAAGATTTTGTTGATCCGAAATATCCTAAAAAGGTATGCAAGTTAAAGAAGTCAATCTACGGATTGAAACAAGCATCTAGAATGTGGAATCATCGTTTTAATGAGGAGGCCAAGAAATTTGGCTTCATTAAAAATGGTGATGCTTGTGTATACAAGAAAGCTAGTGGGAGCACAATCATGTTCCTTGTACTATATGTGGATGATATATTGTTATTTGGAAATGATATTCCGGCAATGCAAGGTGTTAAAACTTGGCTAAGTAAATGCTTCTCCATTAAGGATCTTGGAGAAGCACAATACGTTTTGGGGATTGGGATCTATAGGGATAGACCCAAGAAACTGATAGGTTTGAATCAAAGTGCATACATTGAAAAGATCTTGAAAAGATTCAAGATGGACAACTCTAAGAAAGGTTTGGTACCTATTTAAAGAGGAACGCTTCTCAGTTCATCTCAGTGTCCTACCACGAAAGATGAACAAGAGAGAATGAAGAAAGTCCCGTACGCATCTGCTATTGGGTCAATCATGTATGCAATGATATGCACTAGACCGGATGTGTCATGCGCTCTTAGCTTGACAAGTAGATACCAGAATAACCCAGGAAACAGCCATTGGATTGCGGTTAAAAGTATATTGAAATACCTTAGGAGGACTAAGGATATGTTTATAATATATGGGTCTGGTGAGGAGGAACTCGCTGTAAAAGGTTACGTAGATGCAAGTTTCCAAACTAATCGAGATGATTCTCGATCATAATCCGGTTATGTATTCACATTAAATGGAGGTGCGGTCTCTTGGAAGAATTCAAAACAGGATGTTGTTGCATTATCCACTACAGAGTCAGAGTACATTGCCGCCTCATTGGCAGCTCAGGAAGCTGCATGGATGAAGAAATTCATCGACGACTTAGGAGTAGTCCCTTCCATTCAGGACCCTCTTGAGATCTTTTGTGACAACGAGGGTGCGATTGCTCAAATCAAGGAACCTCATGCTCACCAAAAGACCCGTCACATTGAGCGGAGATTCAACTACATAAGGAATGAAGTTGAAAAGGGAAAGATATGTATTTGCAAAGTTCACACAGATCTTAATATAGCGGATCCTCTCACGAAGCACTTACATGGAGCAAAACATGCAGGACATGTTTGTGCATTAGGGCTTCGATATTCTAGTGATTGGTCATGATCTGTTTTAAGTATTGTAACGGAACAAAATTGTTCAAATTCATTAATATAATTATGGTATTAATTAATTTTGAGTCAAGTTCCTATTTTGCATATTTTATCCATGAATAAGCTATTATTCTAAATTCCATAGTCGATCACATTTGTGGGAGCAAGTGTGAGGTTTAGACTATTATGAACTTGGATTGGTATACATTCACGGGATGAATGTGGGTCAAGGTTGCAACCAAGGTTCATAGATATTTGTGGGATACAAATATTGGAAGACCCGCCCTCAAGATTTACTAAATGGAGCCTTTGTGGTTGATCACATGTAATCTTGAGTAAAGGCGAATATCATTGTATCCTCTGACCTGAGACACATATTGGGTTCGGATATTCACTAAGTATTATGCCTTGATTCTTTCCTTCGCTATTCTGAAATACGGTAGTTCATAAGGAAGAGCTCAGGTGTAATACAAAGTATATATCTAGGACGTATGTAGTCAAGATGGAATTCGTCCCTCTTATTCGTTGAGAGTCAAATGTCTAAGGCCTGATAAAGTTAAATCTAGAAGAGAGTGATCAATCTGTATCTCTTGGATTTAACATGACATCTAGGATGAAAGGATAGAATGAAAGATTCACCTATTCATATTCGAGATGGGAACTCGAAAAAGGATGATGCTATTGAATGGCACAAAGTCGTAACATATTGGGGGTGATGGACGGTCGTTAGGTGGTATCCATCACTTGCATTAATTTCTTATGTTTCTCGTGCAAGTGGGAGATTGAAGGTATTTCGTATGCCCGAGAGACATATTAAATTAACGTGGCTAATATGTTTTGATCCAAGTCGGGTCATACCCAATAACAAGCTTACCGACACCTTATACGTATTTAATCTTAACGATTAGATCATTGATTAAATACGCGACACTTGAACTTGAAGAAAAATGGTTTTCTGAAAAATTACTTAATGTGTCCATATATATAAATTATGGAATAATTTATATATTATGGATTTAATTATTTATAGGTTAAGTAATTAATTAATTTATGTTACATTTTATATAAATTGGTTTTATATAATAAAATGTATATATAAATGAAAATGGAAGTTTTATAAAATTTAACTTTTATAAAACTTATTTTAATAACAAACTTGTGAGTGGCATTGGAGCCCATGTAGGCATGCCATTTGACTAACCATTTGAATGGCTACTTCCATTTTCAAGATGCATAAGTACCAAGGCCTCTTGGAGACTAAAACAACATGCAAATACACATCAAAATACTTGGAAAAAAAACTAAAAAAAACCTTCTAAAACCTGCTGTCCAGGCCGTGGGGTTTGTGGGATCAAAAGGGATTCTTCAAGTTTTTTTGCAAGCTAAAATCAAGTGTTCATAAATCCTAACCAAAGATAGGGTGTTGGTGCATAAGTTTGGGGTATAACTACTTGAGGTTTCATACTTTTGGAGCTCCACTCTTCATCATCATCTTCATCACTCACTACCAAGCTTAGAATAGGTATAAACTCCTTTCTTTCTTGTAGTTTGTAAGTATATTTCATAACTTGATCCTAATTAGGATTTAACTTTAATTGGTTAAAGTATAACAAGTTTTAAATAGTAATACTTACATGCTTCCGCTAAGTTTGAATATATATATATATATATATATATATATATATATATATATATATATATATATATATATATATATATATATATATATATATATATATATATATATATATATATATATATAGAAGTGAATGGTTAGATAGCCTTGTGGTTCTCCCCTTCGTTTGCTAACAGTGCCACCAGAGTTCAAATCTAGCAAACAACGTTTCTTTTTGTTTTTTTACTTCTAGCTATAACTGGAAAACAGGACCCAAACCATTAAAAAGAGGTCAAGTGGGTTCAATTAAAGACCCAAATGGGTCCAAGTCTTTAATAGAAAAGAAAAAGAAGGGGGTCCAAATATTTAGCCCACCTCAGCCCAACTTATTTTAAAAGATCAATTGGTTCTAGGCCTGACCCAAATGGGTCCTAGTACTAAAATTCAATCTCAGATTCCCATATTAGATCTGCAACGATGAACGATCTTAAATTCTTAATCATATCTCTTCGATTCATCAGCTAACGATCTTAATCCCTAAATCCCTCAATCGCTACTAAAAAAAACCTTAAACGAACCTCAATCCATCAATCGAATTAAGTAATTCGTCAGTGAATCTCAATCCGTCAATCAGATTAAGCAATTCATCATTCAGATTAAGCAATTCATCAGTGAATCTCAATCCGTCAATCAGATTAAGAAATTCATCAGCGAACGATCTATAAGGCCTCTATTTGAGAAATTGCTCTTCCATTGCTGAAGCGTAGAAAGGATTAAGCAACCCAAAATCCAAACATAGATTATGGTTCTCCAAATAAGGTAACTTTTTTTGTTAGAATTGGTGTTTTAGTCCTGTACACAATCGAAGTCTGAAATTATTTGACTAATCATGCTTGTTTCTTCAATTATATTTGACTAGTCCGATTATAAATCATGTTTGTTTCTTCAATATTTTAGATATAAATTTTGATATGTTCATTTATATCAAATTTTTTGATAAAAAGGTCTTTATTATAAATCTGGAATAACTAGAAAAATAGAAACCATCAAACAACTGTATTACGACTTTTAAAATTTATGATTTAATCACCCAATTGTACATTAGTAGCATGGTTAGTCGATTTAATCACAAAGTTTGAAGTTACAATTACAATAATGATAATAAAAAAAAGTTATTCTAGAGTGATTTTGCATCAAAAAATACAAACAAACTTTTTTTTACTAGCCCGACCCAACCGACCCGGGTCTTGAGCTAACCCGACCCGGGTCTCGGCCCAACCCATTCGACCCATTTTAATTTTGATCCATTTCGACCCATGACCCGTTTTAACCCAAATCCATTTGATCTTTGACCCAACCCGACCCATCTCGACCCGTTTGCCAGGTATACTTCTAGCTATTATTTTACTTTTTTCCTTCTAATTTCTTTCTCTTTATTTTTGATTCTTTTTGTTAAATTACCAACCTAATAAAATAACAACTTTTTTTAAAACTTATTTCCTTTTTTTTTCCTTTTAATGTAACTAATTTTGCCAAGATTTAGGTAGAACAAGCAATCAAATGGTGCTGATTTGCCATGACGAGACCTGAAAGCAATATTCATATAATAACACTTACTTTTAATAAAAATAAATATTTAGTTAACATAAAATAGATATTTGGTTAAAGTATACCCATGCTAGTAAAGATGTACCTATACTAGCCTTAGACATGGTACCTATCAATAGTTCAACAATTTTTAGGGTCGACAACTTTAACCTATAATAACAATTATAAATATTTAGGGTTTGTCAATCTATTGCATAGTTCATTATTTAGTATACCATAACCGAATTTTGAAATATTTGATTACTCAATTAAACCTATGTGATAAACTTGTCCAGATGATGCCGATAACCCACGATAAAAAAGTTGGTTAAATGCAGACTTTCCAAAACACACTCTGCACCATCTGCAACCTAGTCGGAGGTGAAAATCAGTTTCTTCCTCATTATTATTCAAATTTAGTTATTCTCGCTTTTCTAAATTCAAGCCCAAATAAAATAAGTGTGAACCAAATTTGAGTTTGATTCACTGCTCCTTGTACACGCACACCATTGAATTGTGTACCGTATAAAGCCCCGATTAAAGGACTTCCCAGGATAATAGTGTTTCTAAATGTAGATAGCGAAAAACATGTGATTGCACAACGATGATAAAAACTTTAGAGATAACGTTCGCTCCAATTATTTTGTAATTGAAACTAAAAGGGTCGATGCGACATGCTAGGTCGAGAGTTGAAAAGGGAAGACAATAGCTGGTTGCAAATCTATTGAGCGATTCACTTCATTCTGGAGCGAAAGTATTATTAACCCAACAACAATGGTATATAAAATGGTATTAAGATTTTAATGCTCATGTAAATATTAAAAAACTTAATTATTTTAAAGTGGGCTGGTTATTGAAAGGATTAATTCTTGCTGAATTTGTTTGATTGATGATGATATGTATATGTTTTTTTTATATGTATAGTGTGTTAGGGAGATTGAAAGATGAGAGATTTTGAGTGTCAAGGGTTAAGTGTAATGATGGTAATTATATTCCATTTCATTAACACTTATTAACATATATACTAAAACTAATAGTACTGTTCACATCTTTATATAATTCTTTTTATAAATTTATAAATGTAAATAATAGTGGGTTATATATATATATATATATACATATATATATATATATATATATATATATATATATATATATATATATATATATATATATATATATTTACATTTATAAATTTATAAAAAGAATTATATAAAGATGTGAACAGTACTATTAGTTTTAGTATATATATATATATATATATATATATATATATATATATATATATATATATATATATATATATATATATATATATATATTGAATTATATGGTTTGATAGCATTGTGGTTCTTCCTTTCGTTTGCTTACAGTGCCACCAGAGTTCAAATCTAGCAAACAACTTTTCTTTTTGCTTTTTTACTTCTAACTGTTATTTTACTTTTTTTCCTTCTAATTTCTTTCTCTATATTTTTTTTTTAAAAAATTACCAACCAAGTAAGATAACAACTTTTTTTTAAAACTTATTTACCTTTTTTCCTTTTAATATAACTATTTTTGCCAAGTTTAGGTAGAACAAGCAATCAAGTGGTGTTGATTTGCCATTAAGAGACCTGAAAGAAATATTCATATAATAATGCTTATTTTTAAGAAAATATATATCTGGTTAACACAATAGATGTTTGGTGGAAGTATACCCATGCTAATAAGGATGTTCCTATTCCAGCCTTAGACATGGTACCAATCAAAAGTTCAACAATTTTTGGGTAGACAACTTAAACCTATAATAACAATTATAAACATTTAGGGTTTGTCAATCTATTGCATAGTTCATTATTTAGTATACCATAACCAAATTTTGAAATAGTTACTTACTCAATTATACCTATGTGATAAAGTTGTCCAGATGATGCCGATAACACACGACAAAAATGTTAGTTAAATACAAACTTTCCAAAACACACTCTGCACCATCTGCAACCTAGTCGGAGGTGTAAAATCAATTTCTTCATCATCATTATTCAAATTTATTTATTCTCGCTTTTCTAAATTCAAGCCCGAATAAAATAAGTGTGAACCAAATCTGAGCTTGATTCATTGCTCCTTGTACACGAAAACCATTGAATTGTGTACTGTATAAAGCCCCGATTAAAGGACCTCCCAGGATAATAGTGTTTCTAAATGTAGATAGCGAAAAACATGTGATTTCACAACGATGATAATAACTTTAGAGATAACGTCCGCTCCAGTTATTTTGTAATTGAAACTAAAAGGGTCGATGCAACACTAGGTTGAGAGTTGAAAAGAGAAGACAATAGTGGGTTGCAAATCCATTGACCGATTCACTTCGTTCTGGAGTGAAAGTATTAAATATAACCCAACAACAATGATATATAAAATGGTATCAAGATTTTAATGCCCTTGTAAATTTTTAAAAACTTAATCATTTTAAAGTGGGCTGGTTATTGAAAGGATTAATTCTTGTTGAATTTGTTTGATTAATGATGATATGTATATGCTTTTGGTATGTGTAGTGTGTTAGGGAGATTGGAAGATGAGAGATTTTGTGTCACAAGGGTTAAGTGTAATGATAATATTTATAGTTCATTTCATTAACACTTATTAACATATATACAAAAACTAATAGTACTGTTCATATCTTTATATAATTATTATCCTATATACTAACACACACCCGGAATTTCGTCGTTTAAGTTGTTTTGGATTGTCGTTTTGAGTTTACGTTCACACTGCAATCGGTCCCCCAACTTTGACTCAATTTACACAACGACCCCTCAAGTTTACATTTTTAGGGGTTGAAAGTGTAAATATATAATTTTATTAAAATAAAAGAAACTAATTCTTTTTATAAATGTAAATAATAATAGTGGGTTATATATATATATATATATATATATATATATATATATATATATATATATATATATATACCCTTCATTTGCTAATAGTACCACCACCGTTCAAATCTAGCAAACAACTTTTCTTTTGTTTTTTACTTCTAACTGTTATTTTGCTTTTTGTACTTCTAATTTCTTTTTATATATTTTGTTTTTAAAAAATTACCAACCAAATAAGATAACAACTTTTTTCAAAACTTATTTCCTTTTTTTTTCCTTTTAATGGAATTAATTTTGCTAAGATTTAGGTAGAACAAGCAATTAAGTGGTGTTGATTTGCCATGAAGAGACATAAAAGCAATATTCATATAATAACGCTTATTTTTAAGAAAATAAATATTTGGTTAACACAAAATAGATATTTGGTTAAAGTATACCCATGCTAATAAGGATGTTCCTATTCCAGCCTTAGACATGGTACCAATTAAAAGTTCAACAATTTTTGGGGTCGACAACTTAAACTTATAATAACAATTATAAACATTTAGGGTTTGTCAATCTATTGCATAGTTCATTATTTAGTATACCATAACCGAATTTTAAAATAGTTACTTACTCAATTATACCTATGTGATAAAGTTGTGCAGATGATGCCGATAACCCACGATAAAAAAGTTGGTTAAGTGTAGACTTTCCAAAACACACTTTGCAACCTAGTCGGAGATGTAAAATCAATTTCTTCATCATTATTATTCAATTTGGTTATTCTCGCTTTTTTAAATTCAAGCCCGAATAAAAATAAGTTTGAACCAAATCGATAGTTGAAAAGGGAAGACAATAGCGGGTTGCAAATCTATTGAGTGATTCACTCCGTGTTGGAGTGAAATTATTTTTACATCTATAAGCAATATAACTCAACAACAATGGTATATAAAATGGTATCAAGATTTTAATGTCCTTGTAAATTTTAAAAAACTTAATTATTTTAAAGTGGGCTGGTTATTGAAAGGATTAATTCATGTTGAATTCGTTTGATTGATGATAATAAGTATATATTTTTGGTATGTATAGTGTGTTAGGGAGATTTGAAGATGAGAGATTTTCTGTGTCAAGGGTTAAGTGTAATGATGGCATTTATAGCCCATTACATTAACACTTATTAACATATATACTAAAACTAATAGTACTGTTTATATCTTTATATAATTTTTTTTATAAATGTAAATAATAATAGTGGGTTATATATATATAATATTTTGCTATATTGAATTATATGGTTTGATAGCTTTGTGGTTCTCCCCTTCATTTGCTAACAGTGCCACCAGAGTTCAAATATAGCAAACAACTTTTCTCTTTGCTTTTTACTTCTAACTGTTATTTTACTTTTTTCCTTCTAATTTCTTTCTCTATATTTTGTTTTTAAAAAATTACCAACCAAATAAGATAAAAAAATTTAAAAACTTATTTCCTTTTTTTTTTTTTTTTTTCCTTTTATTGTAACTAATTTTGCCAAGATTTAGGTAGAATAAGCAATCAAGTTGTGTTGATTTGCCATGAAGAGACGTGAAAGTAATATTCATATATTAATGTTTATTTTTAATAATATAATTATTTAGTTAACAAACAATAAATATTTGGTTAAGGTATACCCATGCTAATAAGGAAATTTATATTCCAGCCTTAGACATGGTACCTATCGAAAGCTCAACAATTTTTGGGGTTGACAACTTAAACCTGTAATAACAATTATAAACATTTAGGGTTTATCAATCTATTACATAGTTCTTAATTTAGTATACCATAACCGAATTTTAAAATAGTTACTTACTCAATTATACTTATGTGATAAAGTTGTCCGGATGATGCCGATAACACACAATAAAAAAGTTGGTTAAATGCAGACTTTCTGAAACACGATCTGCACCATCTGGAACCTAGTCAGTGGTATAACATCACTTTCTTCATCATTATTATTCAAATTAGTTATTCTAGTTTTCTAAATTCAAGCCCGATCAAAAGAAGCGTGAACCAAATCATGGTTTAATTCACTGCACCTTGTTGGTGAACACCATTGAATTGTGTACCATATAAAGCCCTGATTAAAGGATCTCCCATAATAATAGTGTTTTTAAATGTAGATAGTGAAGAATATGTGATTGTACAACGATGATAAAAACTTTAGATATAACATCCACACTAATTAAATAGGTATCAAGATTTTAATGCCCTTGTAAATTTTCGAAAATTTAATCATTTTAAAGTTGGTTGTTTATTGAAAGGATTAATTCTTGTGGAATTCGCATGATTGATGATATATATATATTTTTGGTATATATAGTGTGTTATGCAGATTGGAAACTGAGAGATTTTGTGTGTCAAGGGGTAAGTGTAATGATGGTATTTATAGTCCATTTCATTACCACTTATTAACGTATATACTAAAACTGAGAATATTGTTCACATATTTATATAATAAATGTAAATAATAGTGACATATATATATATATATATATATATATATATATATATATATATATATATATATATATATATATATATATATATATATATATATATATATATATATATATTGAAATATTGAAGTGAATGGTTTGATAGGCTTGTGGTTCTCCCGTTCGTCTGCTAATCGTGCTAAATCTAGTAAACAACTTTCCTTTTTTTTACACTTTTAACTATTATTTTTCATTTTTTCCTTCTAATTTCTTTCTCTTTATTTTTATTTTATAAAAAAAATTACCAACCGAATAAAATAACAACTTTTTTAAAATTATTTTCTTTTTTTTCATTTATTTTTCTTGTACAGTTTTCTTTTACTTACGTTATGTTTTCACTTTTAAATTTATATAATGAAATTAATTATTGACAAGTGTTAACATTTATACCAATAATAATTGATATGTTTATTGCAATCATACATTGTTAAATTAATATTTAATACTAACGCAACGCCGTGTATATGAAGCTACGGACAATGAAATATACCAACAACATCCGGAACACAACCAAAACACGCCTCAAATAACGCAATACAGTATTAGTAAGGTAATTATCCAATATGTTTACATTTTTGTCTCTTTTATTGTTATATATATATATATATATATATATATATATATATATATATATATATATATATATATATATATATATATATATATATATATATATATATATCATTGGTTTCAGTTTTGATGGCTAATGGTGTATACTGTACTTTACATGTATAAAAAGTTAGTTACAAGGAGAAATATATAAATTAAAGGTATTAGAATGGTATCAAAAGGAAAAGATATTAGCTACTCGTCTAGCGTTCTCCGTTCAGGAAGTTAAAGAGAATGATATTTTTGGGCCGCCCAGCGTCTTGCGAAAGCCCCGCAGGTCGCATCAAATGCATAAGAACTAAATATCTAAATAAGAAGCATGTGAGCAGCACACATGCCACGTCAACATAAATCTCAGTGTCAGTTACGAACTTTTAACATAAAGTAACCACTAGTAAAGTGACACTTGTACCTCTGAACATTAAGGAGCTCTGACACCTATAAATAGACCACATGGGTCATCACTTTACATCAACTGGACTTATGATAGTGAACACACTTTCTCTCTCACATAGTACTTTTTCACTCTAGAACTAAAAGACAAAACTACACAATGCTAGCTAGACCAATTCCTCATTAGGTCTAGAAATATTGATTAAGCCACCCCACGGTAACCAGGCCGTGATTCGGGTCCGATGAGACTATTGTCTTGAAGGTATACATCAATCAGCAATACATCTCCACTACTCTTAGTTCTAGAAACATGTACTAATACTTGTGAACGCTAGCCGTTATACTATAGCCAGAAATAGGTATCAACATATGGCGCCATCCATCTACAAGAACACTAGAAGCACAAAATGCACGTTAGTAAAAACAACTGACATACCTTCCACAAGTACAATAATGGAAACAATCGATGAATTTGAAGTTGATGGAGTGCATGTTGATCGCATGATCGAAGAAAATACCTTAGCAGAAGAAGACGACAATACAAGTGAAGAAATGCCAGAAGGGATATGATATTGCTCTAATTATACACATTTTATCTCGCAATATGTCACGACCAGGCAATTTCGCTCAAATTTATACTCTGAAAACTCCGGCAAGATAAGCAAATTGATGTGTTGCATTAAAATGTTTTTCATACATTTAATTAACCATTGGACTTTACCCTACGATTCACGAACAACCTATAATTTAAAACTCGAACCCGTCATGATTTTTATATGATTTTACTTTCTTAAATGAAGACGTTTTATGATATAATAATTTCTATTATTATAACCTCTTACTAAAATGATTTTGAATATAATTAGTTCTAGAAAGCTAAATTTTATAATATTTATATACGAAATGATAAAAATTTACTATTATATGATGCAATTTGAATTTAAAATTTTTACGTATTAAGTCGTTTTATTTTTATGATATAATTTTTGTAATTTTTTTAAGAAACGAAGTTAAATTAAAAATGTACAATTTGTAAAGCACAACGTACAACAACATGTAGCTTAAATAGTTGAATCAAAATTAATTCATTTACTATTCATATGAATAGTAAATGAAACGCAATTAATTAATTTACTATTCACATGAAAGCGACATGATATAAATTATTAATTATAAGTTACATAATATACCCCTGAAGTATTTAATAAATACAACTTTTTAAAAATTTACGATTCAAATTTGATTCTAAATTTATTATTATATTATTATATTTTATTTCAATATTATTATATTATTATACTTATTATATTATTATATTAAAATTTATATTATATTATATATCTTTGTCCAGTCAAAAACTAGGAAAACACATATTACGCTTATAAACTTTATAAACGAACCTTTTTACAACTAATTTTATAAAGCTTAAGAGCAAAACAGATATATATGTATTCAAATATAAAAAGTGGAATTTTTACTCTACTTTTACCCGTCAATTATTAGCAACAAGAGTATGAAATACCTGTTCGTGAAAACTGTCGGCAGATATTATTGAATTCTAATTCACACGTTTTTAATTTTTGATTTTTTTTATTATTATTATTATTATTATTGAATTATTGATTATTATTATATTATTATATTTTATTTCAATATTATTATATTAATATATTTATTATATTATATTATTATATTATTCTATATATCGATATATGAATGATTCAATCGAGAGATTTAAAAATCTCAAACACACATAAACATATTCATATACATATACTCTGTAGTAATATTATTATTAAGATTATATTTCTTAATATTATTATTAATCTTATTATTATTAGATTATTATTTTTATGATACAAAGATAATAATATACATAAAATACTACGATGGGGTTACGTTCGGGTGAAATCAAAACAAGTTTTTCAAATGGTATAAAGCTAAGGAATTCATGGGTATTAAATAAGGAGGTTATGGGTATTGATCGAGGATATTGTTTGTGAATCAAAGGCCAACCTTGCATTTGTTCATTGCCATCATATGTATTTTTACTATGAAATACAGTATTGTGAGTTTTCATAGCTCCCTTTTTAAATGCTTTTGCATTATATATTTTTGGGCTGAGAATACATGCATATTTTATAACTGTTTTACGAAATAGGCACAAGTACTAAAACTAATTCTACGTGGGTTTAAACTAGAAATATCCCCTTAGCTTGGTAACTATAACTACTGGTGTATGACTGGTAGGCACGAATCTTAAAGATAGATCTATTGGGCCTGACAAACCCCATCTTGACTATGGGATGCTTTAGTACTTCGAGGTTTATATAACACACCTGATTCGGCGTACTTTCAGAGGGTAAAACATGAACATTAAGGCTTGTTACCGGGTGCCTACAACTTATAGAATGCTTTTTATACACTTGCGAGTGTATGGTTATTTATGAAACTGAAATCTTGTGGTCTATTACAACTATTGAAAATCATTATTTATGATAAAACTATAAACTCACCAACCTTTTTGGTTGACACTTTAAAGCATGTTTATTCTCAGGTATTAAAGAAGCTTTCGCTGTTTAACAGCTATGTGCATGAAGTCTTACATGACATATTTTTCAAGGAAACTTTGCATTCAAATATTGATATGTATTATATTTTGACTGTTTAGTCAACTGATGTATTATTATGAACTATCATTTATTGGGATTGTCTATATTTAGAAATCACCACAGGTCGAAAACATTTATGTACATGCTTTAAAAATGTATACAGATTTAAAAACTTTCTTATATAGAAAGCGCGTCTTTTAAAATGAATGCAATGTTTGTAAAACGTATCATATAGAGGGCAAACCTCGCAATGAAACCGATGAATGATGTGCTGCGTCAATAGGGATTTTGGCGGGCCATCACAGTTGGCATCAGAGCGTTGGTCTTAGGGAACCAGAATTTGCATTAGTGTGTCTAACCAGTAGTTGTTAGGATGCATTAGTGAGTCTGGACTTCGACCGTATCTGCATATTATAAATTTTGCTAATCATTTCTTGTCAAAAATTACCTGCTTATCGTTCTTAAATCTAGACGCGTTTTCCTGCATTTATTGCATAAATAGTGTATAGACGAATTCCTATCTTAGCCTATCTGTTACTGTGAACTTTGCCTGACATCTTCCAAAGATTCCTCCGTAATTTATGGGATTTTGGTATTAAACATATGTAAATTATGTATTGAAGAATACCAAATCTAAATCCTATAATCTATTTCATACCAAAAATTCTTTCCCTGATTATACAAGATGGATCCCGCATCTAGTTCAAATTCCTCGAAATCCGACAGCTATTTCGATATGAAATTCGACCTGAGCTTCGAAAGCAGTGTAACCAGAATGGATCAACCAATTAGCCATCATTTATTCTGGATGAATTGGGAATGGGTTAGTAATCTACTTAACCAGTGGAGACAAGAAGAAGGTGATCCCTTCCATTCACCACATTCACCTCTTGGCAAAGAACCTGAAGCACTTACCGGTGAACCTGTTCGAAACACCCTTTTCTCTCTCATTTCCAGACTATCTCGTCACGATTATATACTCTCCCAAATTCTGAATCTTATTCATTCGCTCGTCCGAACCGACAATCATCCCGGTGTAATAGAAGAAGTCAACGAGCTTCGCGCTCGCGTGACGGCTTTGGAGAATATGGTGCAAGTATTACAAGCACCATCAACAACACCAGTACCGCTAACAACATCCACATCAAAAGCCTCAATACCACAAACACCAGCAGCATCACCAACATCAACAGTATCATTACCACCACCAACAACCACATCCGCATCCCACACCTCAATATCACATTTAAAATCTGTACTTCGAGCATCAACATCTTACGCACCATAGGTACCAAAGAGTACCAACAACAACAAACGATGAAGTATCGATTCATCACTTCATTGAAGAAATATTCTGCAGAGAATATGTAATTTCTAAAAAATTTTAGAGATTACTTATTCTAGTTCTAACCATAAACCATAAGAGTAGTTGGATAGAGATGATAGAGGAAACCCTGACAAGAATGGTGTGTAATCTACAAGCTAGACTGTTTATACAAGCGCCACCAGAAGTACCACCAGCATCACCATTAGTATCACCAACATCAGTAACACTTGTAGCACCACAACCTCCACCAACTCCATAACCACCGACGATATCGACACCACAATCAACGAGGAGTATTTTGGAATAACGAGTTATGAAGTATTAATTCATTATTTCCAAAGAATTTATATATTATATATATGAATTTTGGAAACCATAATATATTTTTTCGTACTAAGCTATTAAGTATGAATTGAAAAAGGGTGAGATACTACTCGGTTAATTCATATTACTAATATGCTATGATGTACATCCTTCGTTAACTACAATCTCTGTTTCAAACCAATGAATTCCATTTCATAATAAACCAAGTGTATTATTCAACTACAGGTTTGATTTTACACTCCCATTTTCGATATACTCGAAACTTTCCAGAAAACATCATTCGTACTTTACAGAATTCACAAGTATTTCATGAGCATCAACATTCTTCACCAAGGAATATGAATAAGAATAAATAATGATGTATTAATTACATTAGTGAAATACTCCGCAAAGATTATATAATCTCTAAAGTTTTAGGGATTATTCATTTCTAGTTCCAACCGTAAACCAAATGAGATTAATATAATATTAACTCATTAAATCCACATTACATCTGAAGAAAATATACATACATATATTTTCATAAAAACTGTAATAAAAATCTTTTATACAAAATATTACTTGTGAAATTTTATTTTAAAGGGTAGGTAATACCCGAGAAATACTTAAGTTCACATTAATATGTTACGCTGTACATTTTCAATGATGTTTCGACAATCGTTAATTATACTCTCTCTTTTCATAGCAATATACATCATTTCACAAAAATCAAGACAACCATTTTCCATGCCAATTCAATTACATATTCTGATTTTTGACAAATCAAAATCCAAGTCAAGATTTAAAGAGTGTCATCAATCTTAAATTCCTACATCCTTCGAAACCATACTTTGAATTCAAAATGTTATTCATAAAACCGAGGAGGATATTATTCGTATCTTTCATAATTCGCGATGATTTCACCTCCACCATCATATACTAACGGATACAACCTGTGTTCAAACACTTCAATTCAAAATTCTTGAAAGCACCCCAGTTTACGAATCAATTCTTGGAATTTTAAAAAGCTGATGAAGCAGCAAAAACTGTAAATGACCTTAACAGTCAAAAGTTTGACGATAAAGAATAGCGTGTTAAAAAAGCTCAGAAAATGAGAAAATTTGGTACTGAAAAACGAATAGAGCAAACCATGAAGGAGGCTGTGGACAAATCACAAAGACTAAATCTACCTTCAAAGAATCCAAATGATTCAGCATCTGCTGAAATTTTTAGCGAATCCCTTGCTCCTTACATATTCTAAATTCTTGCAGATTTTTTTTCTTCATCATCCTTCGATCTTAGAAATTCTAAGATATCATCGTATCTTCCATTATAAATATGCTCAATATTTTTGAAAAATACCTCCATAACTATTCTTCTCCGAAATTAATTATCTCTTCACGCTATCTGTAATAAATCATAAAGGAAACTATTTTAGTTCCAAAATTTCGGTAACATTCGAATTTAAAATTCTTGATATTTGGAGTAGTGTTGGAATGAAAGCATTAGTTCGTGTAATATAATGATGCCCGATCAACGTAATTATATTATAGTAAGTCATGCGGAAGTTCTAATGGCACATGAGAAATGTAGTACTTGATCAACGTTACCCTCACCATGTACCGTGTTACGCGACTCTTTTATTTTACTTAACATCTGAATATACCAAGAATGTATTTTCTTGATAGTTCCATACTTTCCATGATTCCAGTAGTTTGCTAATATAATCGTGCTATTACATTTTTCTTTCTGCTTATAACACTAGTTATGCTCATTTGAAATCCTATCTATCGTATTTCTGGAGAAATCTTTATCATTTCATTTGTATTTCTCAATAGTGAGAAATTATCTATTTATTGAACTTGTGCTTATCATAAAATGGAAACCGACCCATTTAGGGTACTCGAAATACTCCATTCATCGATCTTATCATTTTCTTTGATAATGATTATACTAACAATCGAATTCATTTAAAGAATTCAAGTTATATCATATTTCGTGATACGAAAATATCCTTGTTTTCGTTATCTTTCTTCTTTAGCCAAATTTCGGGACAAAATTTCTTTTAACGAGTAGGTACTGTCACGACCCGGCAATTTCGATCAAATTTATACTCTGATAACTCCGGAAAGATAAGCAAATTGATGTGTTGCATTAAAATGTTTTTCATACATTTAATTAACCATTTGACTTTACCCTACGATTCACGAACAACCTATAATTTAAACCTCAAACCTGTCATGATTTATATATGATTTTACTTTTTAAATGAAGACGTTTTATGATATAATAATTTCTATTATTATAACCTCTTAATAAAATGATTTTGAATATAATTAGTTCTAGAAAACTAAATTTTATAATATTTATATACGAAATGATAAAAATTTACTATTATATGATGCAATTTTAATTTAAAATTTTTACGTATTAAGTCGTTTTATTTTTATGATATAATTTTTGTGATTTTTTTAAGAAACGAAGTTAAATTAAAAATGTACAATTTGTAAAGCACAACGTACAACAACGTGTAGCTTAAATAGTTGAATCGAAATTATTTAATTTACTATTCATATGAATAGTAAATGAAATGAAAGTAATTAATTTACTATTCACATGAAAACGACATGATATAAATTATTAATTATAAGTTACATAATATACCCCTGAAGTATTTACTAAATACAACTTTTTAAAAATTTACGATTCAAATTTAATTCTAAATTTATTATTATATTATTATATTTTATTTCAATATTATTATATTATTATATTAAAATTTATATTATATTATATATCTTTGTCCAGTCAAAAACTAGGAAAACACATATTACGCTTATAAACTTTATAAACGAACCTTTTTACAACTAATTTTATAAAGCTTAAGACCAAAACAGATATATATATATATATATATATATATATATATATTCAAATATAAAAAGTGAAATTTTTACTCATACTTTTACCCGTCAATTATTAGCAACAAGAGTACGAAATACCGGTCCGTGAAAACTGTCGGCAGATATTATTGAATTCTAATTCACATGTTTTTAATTTTTGATTTTTTTATTATTATTATTATTGAATTATTGATTATTATTATATTATTATATTTTATTTCAATATTATTATATTAATATATTTATTATATATATATATATATATATATATATATATATATATATATATATATATATATATATATATATATATATATATATATATATATGAATGATTCAATCGAGAGATTTAAAAATCTCACACACACATAAACATATTCATATACATATACTCCGTAGTAATATTATTATTAAGATTATATTTCCTAATATTATTATTAATTTTATTATTATTAGATTATTATTTTTATGATACAAAGATAATAATATACATAAAATCGTTACGTTCGGGTGAAATCAAAACAAGTTTTTCAAATGGTTTAAAGATAAGAAATTCATGGGTATTAAATAAGGAGGTTATGGGTATTGATCGGGGGTATTGTTCGTGAATCAAAGGCCAACCTTGCATTTGTTCAATGCCGTCATATGTATTTTTACTACAAAATACAGTATTGTGAGTTTTCATAGCTCCCTTTTTAAATGCTTTTGCATTATATATTTTTGGGCTGAGAATACATGCATATTTTATAACTGTTTTACAAAATAGGCACAAGTACTAAAACTAATTCTATGTGGGTTTAAACCAGAAATATCCCCTTAGCTTGGTAACTATAACTACTGGTGTATCACTGGTAGGCGCGAATCCTAAAGATAGATCTATTGGGCATGACAAACCCCATTCTGACTATGAGATGCTTTAGTACTTCGAGGTTTATATAACACACCTGATTCGGTGTATTTCAGAGGGTAAAACATGAACGTTAAGGCTTGTTACCGGGTGCCTACAACTTATAGAATGCTTTTTATACACTTGCGAGTGTATGGTTATTTATGAAACTGAAATCTTGTGGTCTATTACAACTATTGAAAATCATTATTTATGATAAAACTATGAACTCACCAACCTTTTTGGTTGACACTTTAAAGCATGTTTATTCTCAGGTATTAAAGAAGCTTCCGCTGTTTAACAGCTATGTGCATGAAGTCTTACATGACATATTTTTCAAGGAAACTTTGCATTCAAACATTAATATGTATTATATTTTGACTGTTTAGTCAACTGATGTATTATTATGAACTATCATTTATTGGGATTGTCTATATGTATAATTCACCACAGGTCGAAAACATTTATGTACATGCTTTAAAAATGTATACAGATTTAAAAACTTTCTTATATAGAAAGCGCGTCTTTTAAAATGAATGCAATGTTTGTAAAACGTATCATATAGAGGGCAAACCTCGCAATGGGACCGATGAATGATGTGATGCGTCAATAGGGATTTTGGCGGGCCATCACAGTTGGCATCAGAGCGTTGGTCTTAGCGAACCAGAATTTGCATTAGTGTGTCTAACCAGTAGTTGTTAGGATGCATTAGTGAGTCTGGACTTTGACCGTATCTGCATATTATAAATTTTGCTTATCATTTCTTGTCAAAAATTACCTGCTTATCGTTCTTAAATCTAGACGCGTTTTCCTGCAATTATTGCATAAATAGTGTATAGACGAATTCCTATCTTAGCATATCTGTTACTGTGAACTTTTCCTGACATCTTCCAAAGATTCCTCCGTAATTTATGGGATTTTGGTATTATATATACCTATGCAAATTATGTATTGAAGAATACCAAATCTAAGTCCTATAATCTATTTCATACCAAAAATTCTTTCCCAGATTATACAAGATGGATCCCGCATCTAGTTCAAATTCCTCGGATTCCGACAGCTATTCCGATATGGAATTCGACCTGAGCTCCGAAAGCAGCGTAACCGGAATGGATCAACCAATTACCCATCATCTATTCTGGATGAATTGGGGATGGGTTAGTAATCTACTTAACCATTGGAGATAAGAAGAAGGTGATCCCTTCCATCCACCACATTCACCTCTTGGCGAAGAACCTGAAGCACTTACCGGCGAACCGGTTCGAAACACCCTTTTCTCTCTCATTTCCAGAGTATCTCATCACGATTATATACTATCCCAAATTCTGAATCTTATTCATCCGCTCGTCCGAACCGACAATCATCCCGGTGTAATAGAAGAAGTCAACGAGCTTCGCGCTCGCGTGACGGCTTTGGAGAATATGGTGCAAGGATTACAAGCACCAGCAACAACACCAGTACCGCTAACAACATCCACATCGGAAGCCTCAATACCACAAACACCAGCAGCATCACCAACATCAACAGTACCATCATCAACATCAACAGTATCATTACCACCACCAACAACCACATCCGCATCCTACACCTTAATATCACATTTAAAATCTGTACTTTGAGCATCAACATCATACGCACCATAGGTACCAAGGAGTACCAACAACAACAAACGATGAAGTATCGATTCATCACTTCATTGAAGAAATATTCTGCAGAGAATATGTAATTTCTAAAAAAATTTAGAGATTACTTATTCTAGTTCTAACCATAAACCATAAGAGTAGTTGGATAGAGATGATAGAGGAAACCCTGACAAGAATGGTGTGTGATCTACAAGCTAGACTGGTTATACAAGGGCCACCAGAAGTACCACCAGCATCACCATTAGTATCACCAACACCAGTAACACATGTAGCACCACAACCTCCACCAATTCCATAACCACTGATGATATCGACACCACAATCACCGAGGAGTATATTGGAATAACGAGTTATGAAGTATTAACTCATAATTTCCAAAGAATTTATATATTATATATATGAATTTTGGAAACCATAATATATCTTTTCGTACTAAGCTATTAAGTATGAACTGAAAAAGGGTAGATACTACTCGGTTAATTCATATTACTAATATGTTATGATGTACATCCTTCGTTAACTACAATCTCTGTTTCAAACCAATGAATTCCATTTCATAATAAACCAAGTGTATTATTCAACTACAGGTTTGATTTTACACTCCCATTTTCGATATACTCGAAACTTTCCAGAAAACATCATTCGTACTTTACAGAATTCACAAGTATTTCATGAGCATCAACATTCTTCACCAAGGAATATCAATAAGAATAAATAATGATGTATTAATTACATTAGTGAAATACTCCGCAAAGATTATGTAATCTCTAAAGTTTTAGGGATTATTCATTTCTAGTTCCAACCGTAAACCAAATGAGATTATTATAATATTAACTCATTAAATCCACATTACATCTGAAGAAAATATACATACATATATTTTCATAAAAACTGTAATAAAAATCTTGTGTATAAAATATTACTTGTGAAATTTTATTTTAACGGGTAGGTAATACCCGAGAAATACTTAAGTTCACATTAATGTGTTACGCTGTACATTTTCAATGATGTTTCGACAATCGTTAATTATACTCTCTTTTTTCATAGCAACATACATCATTTCACAAAAATCAAGACAACTATTTTCCATGCCAATTCAATTACATATTCTGATTTTTTACAAATCAAAATCCAAGTCAAGATTTAAGGAGTGTCATCAATCTTAAATTCCTACATCCTTCGAAACCATACTTTGAATTCAAAATGTTATTCATAAAACCGAGGAGAATATTATTCGTATCTTTCATAATTCGCGATGATTTCACCTCCACCATCATATACTAACGGATACAACCTGTGTTCAAACACTCTAATTCAAAATTCTTGAAAGCACCCCAGTTTACGAATCAATTCTTGGAATTTTTAAAAGCTGATGAAGCAGCAAAAACTGTAAATGACCTTAACAGTCAAAAGTTTGATGATAAAGAATAGCGTATTGAAAAAGCTCAGAAAATGAGAAAATTTGGTACTGAAAAATGAATAGAGCAAACCATGAAGGAGGCTGTGGACAAATCACAAAGACTAAATCTACCTTCAAAGAATCCAAATGATTCAGCGTCTGCTGAAATCTTTAGCGAATCCCTTGCTCCTTACATATTTTAAATTCTTGCGGATTTTTTTTTCTTCATCATCCTTCGATCTTAGAAATTCTAAGATATCATCGTATCTTCCATTATAAATATGCTCAATATTTTTGAAAAATACCTCCATAACTATTCTTGTTCGAAATTAATTATCTCTTCGCGCTATCTGTAATAAATCATAAAGGAAACTATTTTAGTTCCAAAATTTCGGTAACATTCGAATTTAAAATTCTTGATATTTGGAGTAGTGTTGAAATGAAAGCATGAGTTCGTGTAATATAATGACGCCCGATCAACGTGATTATATTATAGTAAGTCATGCGGAAGTTCTAATGGCACATGAGGAAGGTAGTACTTGATCAACATTACCCTCACCATGTACTGTGTTACACGACTCTTTTATTTTACTTAACATCTGAATATACCAAGAATGTATTTTCTTGATAGTTCCATACTTTCCGTGATTCCAGTAGTTTACTAATATAATCGTGCCATTACATTTTTCTTTCTGCTTATAACACTAGTTATGCTCATTTGAAATCCTATCGATCGTATTTCCGGAGAAATCTTTATCATTTCATTTGTATTTCTCAATAGTGAGAAATTATCTATTTATTGAACTTGTGCTTATCATAAAATGGAAGCCGACCCATTTAGGGTACTCGAAATACTCCATTCATCGATCTTATCATTTTCTTTGATAATGATTATACTAACAATCGAATTCATTTATAGAATTCAAGTTATATCATATTTCATGATACGAAAATATCCTTGTTTTCGTTATCAATCTTCCTTAGCTAAATTTTGGGATGAAATTTCTTTTAACGGGTAGGTACTGTCACGACCGGGCAATTTTGGTCAAATTTATACTCTGATAACTCCGGCAAGATAAGAAAATTGATGTATTGCATTAAAATGTTTTTCATACATTTAATTAACCATTTGACTTTACCCTACGATTCACGAACAACCTATAATTTAAAACTGTTGATGCATTTTATGCAAGTCCCTAGACATCTACCTACATCCATTACAGGTGCAATAGTTTACAAGATACCATGATCACTCATTATTATCCTATCTGTGTTTATATGTGGTTTCAGGTACTACAGGAACGCGATAAGGATGTTTGACTATGTTAGACTTAGTCAGACGTACAAGTGAAGCATCACTCGTACAGCTAACAGGCTCATACGCACGATTGATGCTGAGCTAAGTCACAATTATAACCTAAATGAGAAGACACGAGTGAGTGGTCAACCGTACGGCAGATGAGGCCAACTCGTACGAGTGATAGATGACACATGCGGTTGAGTCAACAACTGAGGTATATAAAGGTTTATGTTCTTCATTTTAGGTTAAGCCTCTCTCACACACAATCACTCAGATCTGGTTCACCTGATCCGATTCTCTCTCAACCCAAATCACTCCAGGTAGTGAATAATAGCTCTAGGCATTAATCTAATCACAATCCTTGTTGTGGTTTAACTAATTTAATCCCAAAAAGCATCCCATATTCACTTTGATTGGTTTGATTCACTAATTCCGCCATTGTGTGAATTAAATCTGTTGATCTCGAAGTTCCTAGTCATGTTTCATCATTGGTATCAGAGCATTGGTTGTGATTTCAACATCATCAAGTGATTTTTGGTGATTAATAGGGTTTATTTTTGGGTTTTTGAGATAAAAGTGATTTTAATCAAAAAGGAATCATCTTTACGTGTGTAATTGTAATTAGATAGTGTGTTTATGTTTGTTTAGTGCTAATCTAGCTATTGGACGAAGAAATTGAGGTTTAGCATCAATTTTTAGGGTTTTTGGGTGATTTGAGCTGAACAGCAGTTCACACGAGTGGGTCAAAATTTCTTGATCACACGCACGGTTGACCACACGGTTGATCGTCACTCGTGAGCTCATATGCATGGATTAGCATAACCTTTTGAGGTTAAGTGACAAGTCTGATCACACGAGTGATCACGCGTTTGACGGTGACACGTACGAGTAATCACACGGTTGATTATCACTCGCACGTCTAAGAATTTGTGTTTGATTTTATAGGATAAGTAGTGACACGTACGTCTGAGTCTGTGACACGTACGGTTGATACTTTTACACGTACGGTTGATACTATCACACGTACGAGTGATATCTAATATTGCACGTCTGATCTTTGTTAAAAGTTTTTTTTCAAGATGTTTAATTCAAATGACTACGCGTTGGCTGCACCGTTAGTCCAGAGCATTACGAGTATGACTCAACAATTACTCCTCGCTGAGAGTGAATCAGGAAGTGGTACGAAATGTCCAAGGTTATTGAATATGGATAACTATTCCACTTGGAAGTCATGATTTAAGATTTGGGGTGATGGTCAGGACACGAAGCTTTGGAAGTATATTGAAACTGAATTTCAATGGCCACGTTCACCTGTTACAAATGAATTGTATACGTTACACAATATGCCTTCAGAAGAGCATGAAGAATATAATTTGGAGAAGAAGATGTACTGTAACTTGAAAAGTGCTGTTGATGGTCCGATATTCCATCAATTTCTGTGTCATGACAATTCGTTCAAGATATGGGAAGCACTTCGTATTTTCAATGAAGGGAATTCGTCTTACAGAACCAGAAAAGGTTTAGAATTAAAAGCTGAGTTTGATCGTTTTCACTAGCAAGTTGGAGAGTCCATTACAGAATTGGTCGAAAGATATCGTCATTTGCAAGCTGAAATACATAAGCATGATGTAACCATTGAAGAGAAATACAAAGTAACATGTCTAGCTGGAGCATTACCGTTAGAATGGAATGGTTTCGTATTGACTATGAAAACCAGTGGAGAATTAGCTACTGCTACAGTGAACTCGTTTATTGTAAGACTTTAAGAAGAGGAACTAGAGTTGTTAAGCAAAGTCAAGAGGTCTAAACAAGTTTAAGACATTAAAATGTATTGTCCAAATGGTTATACACCGCCTAAGTCTTCTCATGCACCATTTCAAACAGCTTTCGCTACGAACAATCAGAATATGTATGGTTTGAATGTAAGCAGTGCACCTATTCAACAAACTTCGTATCCACCACAAGTTTCACCATGTTCTCTCAATTCTCAATTACAGCCTACTACCAATACTACAGAGACGTCTACACCGACTGCATCAGATGTTCTTTCTGCAATTAAGATTGAAAACATGAGGAAAGCTGGGAAAGAAAAGATAAGTGAAGATATAGCTTTGCTATCAAGCCTGGTCAACTCTTATGATAGTTATCTTGATGGTCGTGTGGGCAACATTCATCTAACAACTGAAGATTATCATCAACTTGATAAAGATGAAGCAGAAAAGATGTATATTATGTGGGGTATGGCAAATCTTGTGAGACGAGCAAAAGATTACGAAGAGCGAACTGGAAAACTAATCAGTCTGACCAAGGATACAAAACTGGGTTTTGATATGAATTCTGTTACTTGTTACAATTGTGGAGAATTAGGTCACTTTTCAAGACAGTGTACGAAATAAAAGAAGCAGGGTAATCGTAATCCATTCAAGAATCCGAACTACAGTTCTCAGAGTCATTCAACTAAATGCGAGATCTACATTACTGATAAAGTAAATGAGGCAGAAACAGCTGAAAGTCCGAACAAAGCTTTGGTTGTCATTCATGGAGACGATGATGATTGGTCTATGAAGTTAAATATAGCTGATCAACAACCTAAGGCTAACATGGCTAAGATTTCTGAAGTAGAAGAAGAATGTGTCACTAGTAAGAGTTTAATTGAGAAGCTAACTGCTCGTGCTGAAAGAGCTAAAGAATTGTCAAGAACCATTCGAAAAGAGAAGGTTCAGAAACAAGTTGTGAGCAAATTCAAAAAGGCACGTGATTCAGTTCCTCATACACCTGAATCTGGAAGTGTCTCACCAACATTATCAGAGGACTACTACTTCAATAGTTGGAAGGATAAGTATGGTGATACCTCAGTGTTTGAAGACAGTCTTGAAGCCGATCATAGTGAAGAAACATTGGTTGATGCTGATAAGGAATTAGACGAATGGGGTAGAATGATTGCTGTTGAATTAGAGATGTTAGTTCTTTTGGGTGAAGGTTCAGATCTCGAGAGTGTAAATTCAGAAATTGATGATGCAGACAAGACGTCAGAATCAGAGGTTGAAGATAAAGCTGATCATACTGGGATAGATCAAACTAATTTTGAAGCATTGAACAATCAAGCAGTTGACTTATTGAAGATGTGCTTATCAGCTAGTGATCTTGAGAAAGTTTCCTGTTTGACAAGAGCTAAAGACATATGGGATAAACTTGAGCAGATTCATTTGGGAAAAGATGCTGATACTTCAGAGTTTCTTACAGACTCGTCAGAATCAGAAGATGAGCTCGATGATAGGAAGAAGACAGATTTCTTTGCATTTATGGCTGAGACTTCCTCATCAAATAATGCTCAACAGGTATCTTCTGATCCATCTACTGTTGTTGAATGTGTCAAATGTGCTGAATCTAAGGTAACAATAGATAATTTAACTAAGGCATATGCGGAAATGAAAGAAAAATGGCATGCTGACCATGTGACCACTAAGGTTGAAAATGAGTTGAAAGAGCAAATCAAAGTTTATAAAAAACAACTTCACGATCTGAAATGTTATAACTTTGATATAAATCAAGCTTTAGTTAAGCGTGTTGACACAATAAATGAATTGAAGAAAGAAAATGAATGCGTTAAAGCTGATTTAGAAGCTATGTCAATTAAGATGAAATGTTGGGCAAGTGTGTCACAATGGAATGCATTAATGGTTGAATTAAATAGCACCAAGGGAAAGGGTATTGGATTAAAGACCGCAGCTCCACCGTTTTAGAACAAATTTGTTAATGCAAATGTTGTTGATGGACGACCAGAAGACTGTATTCCACCTAGTTATGAGGACTATGTTAAGAAGAACAAAAAGTGTAGCTCAACTGAGAATGCACCTTCTGATGATACCACTGAAGGATCTTTAGATCATGAGGAAGATAAGAAAACTGGTCTAGGAGATAAGTCTGAGAAAAGGAAGGTGATAAAACCCGATGAGCCAATTCAGATTATGAAAAATCCAAAGTTTGCTAATAGAGTGGTTCCACTAGTTACACCTAAACCTGCATCTAAATCTGTTCCTAGAAAGAGATCAAACGTTTCTCCTGTCTCTGCAAAAACACAAGATCCCCCTTCCTCTAACTCTAATAATCAATATCAATCCAGAGGATATAGAGAATTTTGACAATGTTTTAGTTGTGGTGTGTTTGGACACATTGCTGCTAACTGTCCTACAAGATATAGAACACAAAGACGTAAGATTGACCTCACATATGATGATCACCGATCACCTCATACTCACAGAACAGGTTCACCTGTTCGTGATGAAGTTCGTTCTAGAAGACATACGACAAATATTGTCTATGGAGACTATAAGAGAAAGAACTTCAATAGGTCAATTTCCCCTGTGAAGATGAAAGTTCCTGAGAAGGATACAGAGGCAAGAGTTGCTGAATCAAGTGATCGTGGTAAGTCTTTTGAACCTAAAGCATGATCACCTTCGCAAAAAGTTAGTCGTCAAAAATACTTTTCCCGCAACAAACCACGAGTGAATCGCTCTGAAAATGAGCAGGATGTGAAAAACCAGAAGAGCAATGTTGCTTCTTCTAAACTGTCTAAGTTTATGGTTTCCAACGATGAGATTCCACCTTACTCAAATGGGAAATGGATGGAGTTTCAAGCTATGGGTGTTAATGGACAACCTACTGCCGTCAGGGCGTGGGTTCCCATTATTAATTAATTTTCTTAATGTGATATGCAGGGAACCAGGGTACCTGCAAACAACACCTGGATAGTGGATAGCGGCGCTTCGAGACATATGACTGGATAGCTATCTCTTCTTTCGGATGTACACCCAATTAAGGGAGGTTATGTTGCATTTGTCGGAGATAAAGGAGGTCACATTTTAGCTAAGGGTTTACTGAAGAATGAGAAAGTTAGTTTCGACAAAGTGAATTAATGTCAAGAGCTTGCAAACAATTTGTTGTCGGTTTCACAAATCTATGATAAAACTTTCAAAGTAGCATTTGATGACGAATTCAGCTACATTCTGAAACCAGAGTTTGTGATTCCTCCTGAAATGATATTGATGAAGGCTCCTAGACAAGATGATTTATACATGCTAGATATGAATGTTGCTATTTCAACTGCTGAACATCATCAAGCTTTTGTTTCTAAAGCGACTGAACAAGATTCTATCACTTGACACAAACGCATGGGTCATCTAAGTTTTCAGAAAATGAATCACCTTGTCCACAACAATCTTGTAGAGGGTGTTGATCTTCGATCTTTTCATATTCCAGGAACATGTGTTCCGTGTAAGAAGGGTAAGCAGAGCAAGAAAGCTCATAAGCTGGTGAAGTATAATCCAATTTCTGCTCTGCTTGAATTGCTACATATGGATCTTTTCGGTCCAATTCGTTTTGTAAGCATTGATGGTAGTGAGTATTGTCTGGTGGTAACTGATGATTATTCAAGATTCTCTTGGGTAATGTTTTTGAAAGAAAAGTCTGATACGTTTGAAAACTTGAAAGTGCTAATCAATCGATTAGAAACAGGCTTTAATCTTAAGGTAAGAAAGATTCATTGTGACAATGGTACAGAATTCAAGAATCAGTATCTTGCAGGTTTCTGTATTGAAAAAGCCATTAATATGCAGTTCAGTTCTGCATATGCTCCTCAGATGAATGGTGTTGCTGAAAGAAAGAATAGAGTTTTGATCGAGATAGCTAGAACAATGCTGGCAGATTCATCATTGCCTGTTCATTTCTAGAGTGAAGCTGTTGCTAATGCGTGTTACACTATGAATCGAGTTCTGACTGTTAAACGACTGGGTAAGACCTGTTATGAGCTACTGCATGGGAGAAAACCATCTCTGAAGCATCTAAAACCATTTGGTGCACCATGTACCATTTTGAAAAGAAAACCAGGAAGTAAGTTTGATTCAAAAGCGGTTACTGGAGTATTTCTAGGATATAGTTCTCCTAACAAGCGAGTTTTCAACAATTAGACAAGATGTGTTGAAGAATGGTCTGAAGTTGACGTCCAAAGGAATCATACGAAGAATGCTCAGAAAAGTCATCCTTGGATTTACAACTATGATGAGCTGATTGACTCATTCAATCTTGCACCAGATCCAATAGAAAATGAAGTTGAGTTACAGATGCTGTTTGATTTGCAGAATGAACCAGAAGTACCTGCACCTACTCCAACTTCAACTCCATTACCCACAGTCAATGAGCCAGTTTAAGATTCAGATCAAGATGTTGATCCAATGTACGACACCTGCGGATCTGATATCTCAAGTGAAAATTCTGATAATCCTGAAGATATTGGTGATAGTACGAATCTACAACCTGAGATACATGTTCCCGCACAACCAGTTCCCAGAACTACAGCTGCTCATCCTAGAGAGAATATCATTGGAGATCCAAATGCATGTGTTAGAACAAGAAGATAAGTTCAGTTTGATGGTCAAGTTGATACTCATATGACAGCCGCTGCTGCATATTTCGAGTTCTCATGTCATATTTCTAGAATAGAGCCAAAGACAACAAAGGAAGCCTTGAAGCATGTTGGCAATGCAAGAAGAGATTCAGCAATTCCATCGTCTAGATATTTGGAAGCTAGTTACTAAGCCGCATGGTGCTAAAGTAATTGATCTCAAATGGGTTTGGAAGTGCAAATTCGACAAAGATGGCAATGTTATCCGTAACAAAGCAAGATTGGTTGCTAAAGGTTATCAGCAAGATCCTGAATTTGATTACGATGAAGTTTTTGCTCCTGTTGCCAGATTGGAAGCTATTCGTATTTTCTTGACTTTTGCTTCATTTATGAAGTTTAAAGTTTATCAAATGGATGTTAAGAGTGCATTTCTTTATGGAAAGCTAACTGAAAGAGTATATGTCAGTCAACCTCCGGGTTTTGAAGATCATCTTCATCCTGACAAAGTTTACCGGTTACGTCGAGCCCTTTATGGTTTACATCAAGCTCCTAGAGCTTGGTACGGACGCTTATCAAGTTATCTAATTGAAAAAGGTTATCATATGGGCACGGTAGATTGTACTCTGTTCACAAAGGTTAAGGATGATGATATCATTTTGGTCCAGATTCATGTGGACGACATTATTTTTGGTGCTACTAAGCAGGAACTCGTTGATGAGTTCGAACAGGTGATGAAGGATGAGTTCGAAATGAGTAAATTGGGTCTCTTACACTACTTTCTTGGTTTACAAGTCGAACAGACTAGTAATGGTATTTTTCTTCATCAAGCAAAGTATGTAAATGATATACTCGAACGATTCGGCATGACTCAAGAACGTCCTGTGTCAACTCCGTTAGCTGTGAATCATGGTATTTCGCTAGAGTGCGAAGGAGAACCTGTTGATCCTACTTATTATCGAGCAATCATCGGATCGCTCATGTATCTCAATGCATCTAGGCCGGATATTATGTTCGCAACATGTCTGTGTGCTTGTTATCAAGTTAATCACCATACAGTTCATCTTACAGCTGCCAAAAGAATTCTACGTTATTTGTTGCATTCACCAAATCTCGGTATCTGGTATTCGAACGATGAGAAGTTTGATCTTGTAGCTTACAGCGATTCAGATTATGCAGGATGCAAAATCAACAACAAGTCTACATCAGGAGGATGTCAATTTCTAGGTGAAAGGCTGGTGACCTGGCAGTGCAAGAAACAAACTACAGTCGCACTTTCCACGTGTGAAGCTGAATACATTGCTGCTGCAAGTTGCTGTTCGCAAGTCGTTTGGAATTAACAACAACTTCGCGATTACGGGCTAAAAATCTCTTTCTCTCCTCTTTATATTGATAATACTGCTGCCATAGCAATTACTAAGAATCCTGTGCAACATTCTAAGACTAAACACATAGGTGTTAAATATCACTTTCTTAGGGATTGCCATGAGAAAAAGATTATTGAGGTTAAGAGAATAGGTACTAAGGACCAGAGGGCTGACCTTTTTACTAAGGAATTTGATAAACCTAGGTTCTTGCTACTACTAGAGATGAATGGCATTGTTGATCGAGACAAAGTAATTTCGGATGTTGATTGTGAGGGTTAATCAAACTTTTAGACTTTACATGTAGGATGCATGACATATAGTTTATTTTTTTTTTTAATCTGTATTGCATATTTTTGCTTCCTGTCTGCATTTCTTTGCATGATTTCTTTCATGTTTGCATGCTAGTCTGTAGTTAGTTTATGTATTCCTTTGTTAAAATCCTAAAAGTCCAAAAGATTTTATATTTTAGTATTTTAGGGGGAGTATATGTTATCAGCAGAAAATACCTAAAAAGTGAAAAATGCCTCACCAGAAAATCTTAAAAAGTTGAAAAATCCGAAAATGAGCTTGTTTTGATTAATATGTGGGAGATGAAGAAATTACTGTACTGAGAATTGATATATTTGATTAGTAAGGACTGATTTCAATGTTTGTGTTTATCTGTTGTGTGATGTACTGATAGATGTGACTTATGAATTCTTGATATTAGACAATCATAATAAGAACCGTAATCATCTAAGAATCAGAAGTCATGGACGATCTGTAGTGTTTGAAGGTAGTTACCTAATTATCTCCAAAAATGTATCTAATGAAAATTGTTGAGGATCTCAACAGTCGGTTGAGGGTATCCCCTACATAATTGATAATCGTTAGAGAAAGTTGGTGTTGGATGTCCCCAAGCAATATTCAAACGTTGCTCTACCAATTCAGCCTTACAGCTATGATTGGGACATTCAATAGATCATTTAAGGGGTTGAGGATTATCTGTTTGGCTGGTGCATACCACGTTGTCACGGGCCTAAGATTTTATAATCGAAACTAAACCCCGATAATATCAGAGAAAATTAGTTTATGTCGAAATAAGTGTCCCTTCTCACTTAAGGTCGAAAAGTATAATTCTTTATTACGGACCGTTCAAGCATAAAGGAGAACACCTTCGAGTGATCTGAGCACACAACAAAGAAACATGAGTTCATCCATTCATGATGGCGTTCAAAATTAATATATCAAAAGACAGTGATATGCTAAAAAGGAAATATCAAAAGAAAATCAAAGTCAAAAGTAATTGGCGTATCAAGATGGCAAAGTCCTGAAAGTATGAAGAATGCTGATTCATGATGTGCTCATAAAGAACTCATATCATTCTTAGTGTGACGCCCCCGCGCAGCTTAAATTGTTTAATCGGGACGTTCACTCTGAACTATCAAGATTCTTGCCGTCTGCAATCTAGAGTTATATCCATTAAGGCTGTAAGTTAGGAAGATACTTACCTAGATATACTCTAATTAAATATATATATATATATATATATATATATATATATATATATATATATATATATATATATATATATATATATATATATATATATATATATATATATATATATATATATATATGTGAAAGTTTAACTTTCGATTCCGTTTTCCATGACAACTTGAACATAAAGAAGTTAAGGGCCTCGAGATTTATTTCGTGTGACGACTGGTCATCAGGAAAGTCTGCTTTAACTGTAGACCAATCCCCGCGGTAAATTGTGCGCCTATTCGGATAATCCAATATACTCTGAGATCAGCCGAGCCAACTAGATTGAAGATTGTCAAAACATTGGTAGAAGCCAAAGGCTGACACGGTTATTCAAAATGCCGTGAGAACCATCCTGTTCAATTTGAATGAAGTACATGGAAAGAGATAACGGAAATTTATGCGTAATGAATTGACAACCTAATAAAAACGCACAATCATAAGTGATGAAAGATTCAAGGATTAATGAACTTAGCGTGATCTCAAAAATCACTGCTCTCTATAATGTTCAAGTAATTAATACCAACATGATTGTCGAAGTGTCCGGAATGAATATGTTCATGTTTAGTGAGGATTGATATCAGTAATTGCATGATAATAGACATAGACTGGATAATTGGAAATGAACAACAGAAATTGATTCAATATGTCAGTTATGATCCATTTTTAAAATTGATTAATCATCTTGCTCACAAAAAGAATGTGGATTTGTATGTCTTGTATATATGTTCTGTTAATTTGTTTGCATTATAAACTATAAAAACAACAAAAAGATTTTGGTTTTGCATGTTGTTGCATTTCATGATAGAATGTCTTTTATTTGCATGTTTTTAGTTGCATGACATTATATTTCAGAAAAGCTTTAAAGATTTTGTTTATCTTTATTTTCTGATTAATCCTCTGAATGTGCATTAACATCTGACAGAACCTTGTCGAGATCAAGATATTGTTGGACACCAAATCCATGAGAAAGAAGTTTGTAGAGATTGTGATTGTTTGAAGGACTTTATATTTTAAGTATTAAGGAAGATAAGTTGACATTACACTGTAGGATTTACTCTTGGAACTTAGGATGATTAGAGTAATAACCTTGTTTAGGTTAGGATTTTTGATCTACCTAAGTGTTAATGGTCATTTCTTGAAGGTTTAGTGATTTTCGACTCAAGTTGAAAGTGCTTGTTAGAACTAAGATTGCCGAACGAGTCGAAATCCTAAGGTTGTAGAATTTTGAAGTTTTGAAATTGCATAAGTGCTCACTCGCACGCTTGATGTGTGAACCGTACGACTGACCACACGTTTGAGAATTAATCGTACGGATGACCCTGATCAACTTCTCCTAAGACAATTGGGTCACACGCACGTGTGATGTACGTGAGATGCGTGTTTGATGGTGGATCGTGTGATCAACCGCACGGTTGATCACGAGAGTATAAATAGGGGTGATGAGCTCAACAGCTCACACTTGTGCACCCAACTCGTTTTCTCTCTCTAAATTCGATCAACACCGATCAAGGATTCCTTTGCAACGAACGTTAAGCATACTTAGACGAATCCAGCGCCACCAATTAGGTACAATTTCATCATGTTTAAGATTCTTAATTTTCTGTTTGAATGCATCGAAACCCTTAAGGTTATAAATCGAATTTTGTGTAATTTGAGCTTGTTTTGAACTGAGTTTGCTATTATTTTGTGTTAATCAGAACCTTATTATGCTATTGTGATGAAAATCGGTCCATAAAACGTTCGATTATGTGATTTTGATGATTTAAAAAGGCATTTAATATCGGGTTTCATCAGACATGCACGAGTGACATCACTCGCACGCGTGAGACATGACTCGCACGAGTCAGTACACTGTTGATGATCAACCGTGTGGACCCTTAAGGTCATTCATTAGTCCTGCTTTTGTTGATCACTCATTTGCAAAAGCTGACACGTGTGATTACACGCACGAGTCACCACACGGTTGATTCGCTCGCTTAAAATTTTTGCATCAGCCGTGAACCCTGTCTGAAACCATATTACTGCTTAAAAGTGTCAACAGTGACACGAGTGATTGTATCACTCGCACCGTTGATCCCTCAGCCGCACATGTAACACTATCACCCGCACGTTTCATTCTGTATAACATGATTATGACACCTTGATGCAAATGCTTTGATGCTTTATGTTGATTGATTTATGTATCTAACATCTTTGTTTACGTTACAGTTCTTGTTAAGTTATCATCAAATGGCAGAACAACAAGTAAATGTTCCGGTGGCTAATGTTGAAGGACAGGGGGAGCAACAAGCTAATCCTCAAGCTAATCCCATCAACCCACCTACTCAACAAGAGATTCCGTTAGAGATGGGCAAACACAACAATCAAGTTGCTCTTTATGACACTACACTGGAAAGAGGCTCTCACTTTAAGGAGATTGTTGAATTCCTTAAGAGATCAAGGATTCACACTGCTATTTCCACTGAATGCACTGCATACAACAGTCATCAGAGAGAATTCTGTAGATATGCTGTGCTAGATGTTGATGAAGATAAGCTTGTGAGTAAGATTCAAGGTCATGACGTTACTGTTTCTAAATATGTGATCAGAAGGATTTTGGGTTTTAATGATGCAAACTGCTCACATATGACTATCAATAGAGAACGAATCCATGGTTGTTTTAATAGATATGCTTACTCTGATCAATTAATTGGTGAAGAAATGTCTGCCACCACAGTTTAGATATCTTGCTCATGTGATCATGCACTGCTTGAGTGGACGCAAATCAGGCTTTGATAAGTTGAATGAAAAAGTACAGAGTATGTTTGTGGCACTAGTCTTGAAGGCACCATACGATTTCACAGGGTTTGTTCTACACTACTTCAAAGCGAACCATTTCAGTTCTTCCCAGAAATATCTGATATATGCACGTTTTCTACAATTGATCATTAATGATGCTGCACCTGACCTACCTAAGCTTGAAGAAGATATTATTCACCTTTTACCGATGGCTCCAATTACTTTCCGAAGAATGGAAGAAACGAGAATCAAAGAATTGAAGCCTGACTTTAGCCGAAAGCTCATTTGTCACCTTGCCAAGGAGAACTATCGATGCCCAGCAGGTAATGCTTGGAGGAATGAGGATTCAGACTCTAACTACGAAGTTACTGATGAGGAAGGTGAAGGTGATAATCAGAGAGCTGCTGGTAATACTCAAGGAGGAGGTAATGTTGTTGATGAGATTATCGAGGGTGATGATGAAGCAACTGAGGAAGATGCCAGTTTGATTCAAAGGAAGAGGAAAGGAAAGGATCCTATGCCCGAGCAACCAAAAATGAAGGAAATAAGAACGAAGTATTCTTATGATTCACCTCAGAGATCATCACAGGGAGGTTCTAAACAACAGGTTCCGAGAAAGCCATCCAGGTTTATGAAGGATGCAAGAGCCGCTGTTACCTCACCGAAACCTGCTACAACATCCCCTCAGGTCACTTCGGATGAATACAAGACTCAGCAAAATCTGTTAATGTCTTTGATCACGAAAATAACCAATCTTGAGAATCAAGCCATTGAAGATAAGAAGCTTAGTAATGCTAGGATTGAATCTTTAGCTGATGAAAACAAAAAGTTATCTGACAGTTTGGATAGTCAGAAGGGTAGGACAGATAAGTTGAAGAAGAAGTTTTTGACTGTGAAGAAGAAGAACAGGGAGAAGTTGAAAGCTTTGAATGAAAGAATCGAACAGCTTAACACGGGTAAAACCAAGTTGATAACGGAGAAAGAAGAATAGTATTCTTCTGATTTGGGTGAAGACGTTGAAAGAGATGATGATGAAGACGACGCTGGAACTGGAGGACCCTCTTTTGAGATACCGTTAGTGATACCTATTCAAAGCTTTAATGAATATGGTGAGGTCTTTACTGCTGAATATTATATGAATTATTCAAATGTTTTTAATGATGCAGAAAAGGGAGACGTTCCACCAAGTGAGTTTCCAATGGAACAGCTTGCTGCTCTAGCATACGATAGTGAAAACGATACAGAGGATGCAGAGACAGCTGAAGCTGAAAACAAGGCTCCACAAGAAGAGTCATTGTCTAGTATCCCTCCCGAATCAATCCAAAATATCAACTTAAGTGATTTTGATAATTTGTTTGCTAATGAGAAGAGTGAAGATTCTATTGGTAAGAAAAGTGTTAAAGAGGATGTGATTGTTGAATCCGAGGATGAATTTGTAACAAAATCTGATGAAGAAGAAAAACAAGAAGAAGAAGTTGAGATTGTTATGCCTTCGCTTGCACAATACTCTCACCCGTCACTCAATACTTTGAAAGACTTTTTCGATTTGAGTAGTGAGGTGAAAAGAAAGAACTTAATAGATTTAGAACAGGCGAGGAAGGTATACAAAGAACAAGTGAAAGATGTTGATGTGTTAATTGAAATAAACAAAAAGTTCCATCATGAGAAACTGCTTGCTGAGAAAAGGAGAAAAGAAACTAAGCTGAAGAATAAGAGACTCCAAGCCGAACAAGCCAAGTCCGAGGGATGGAATGAAATAAATGAATGGTTTAAACGAGATAGGGTTAAAGTTAACAGAAATGTTGTAGAATACGAAATCCGTCAGAGTTAGTGGAAAAAGAACGTCGTTAACCCTGATCAAGTAGACAAGCCAGAACTCGAGCCAAAGTTTGTTAGTTTTTATGAGAAAGGAAAGAGAACGAAGAAGTATTCCAAGGTTAAAATACGGAGCTGGGGTTACTTCAAGGAGATTAATTGCTTTGCTATCAAGAGGGAAGGAGGAGTAGATTATATGGCACGTCCAAGTCACTTCAAAACTCTACCGTACTTCGAGATTATGCAACTTGCGAAGCTAAAGATGTTGAACACTGAAGATAGTGACATTTCCCGATGCTTTCAGAGAAAACTAAGATATGAATACAAGATAGGGAAATGGGATATCTTTAGGTCAACAGCCGCCAGATTCTCCATTCATCCAACAAAGAAGAATTCTAAGGGAGGACCTGTTCGTGTTGTAAAGTTCCGTCCGGCTAAGTACATGAAGAAATCTCCCTTGATGCCCTTACCCAAGGATATTTGTAAAAACTTCAGATGGTGGTTCTATGATGAATTGTCAGAGGAAACGGTGATCTTGACTGCAATTGAGAAGGATGATGGAAGCATACAGTTCGAAAATGTGAGGATTCTAGATCCTATGTGGCTGAGGAACTTTTCGAGATTTGATGTCGAGACTCTTCACCGCAATCACATTTCGTTCAGAGATGATCGAAAGGACGAAGCTATGAGATATCAATGTGTGATCGATGTCCTCTATGCATACCTCAACATAGAAAGTGATGCTCAGAGCTCAAATCAAGTTCATGCCAGCTAATGTGTGTCGAATACTGTGATGCTAGTTTGTAATTTTTTGTTTTGGTTTTTGATGATGATGTATTTTGAAGAGAGAGAGAATTTGGATCTGTAATAACTTTACTAAACTGTTGGTGTTTATGAACTTGAATGGTTTATGGACGTTTACTTAATTGTAATGGATGTTCTAGGTCCTAGGGGGAGTTGTTGATGCATTTTATGCAAGTCCCTAGACATCTACCCACGTCCATTGCAGGTGCAACAATTTACAAGATACCATGATCGCTCGTTATTATCCTATCTGTGTTTATATGTGGTTTCAGGTACTACAGGAACGCGATAAGGATGTTTGACTATGTTAGAATTAGTCAGATGTCCGAGTGAAGCATCACTCATATGGCTGACAGGCTCATACGCACGGTTGATGCTGAGCTAAGTCACAATTATAACCTAAATGAGAAGACATGAGTGAGTGGTCAATCGTACGGCCGATGAGGCCAACTCGTACGAGTGATGGATGACATGTGCGGTTGAGTCAACAGCTGAGGTATATAAAGGTTTATGTTCTTCATTTTAGGTTAAGCCTCTCTCACACACAATCACTCAGATCTGGTTCACCTGATCCGATTCTATCTCAACCCAAATCACTCCAGGTAGTGAATAATAGCTCTAGGCATTAATCTAATCACAATCCTTGTTGTGGTTTGACTAATTTAATCCTAAAAAGTTTCCCATATTCACTTTGATTGGTTTGATTCACTAATTTCGCCATTGTGTGAATTAAACCTGTTGATCTCGAAGTTCCTAGTCATGTTTCATCAAAAACTCGAACCCGTCATGATTTATATATGATTTTACTTTCTTAAATGAAGACGTTTTATGATATAATAATTTCTATTATTATAACCTCTTAATGAAATGATTTTGAATATAATTAGTTCTAGAAAACTAAATTTTATAATATTTATATACGAAATGATAAAAATTTACTATTATATGATGCAATTTCAATTTAAAATATTTATGTATTAAGTCATTTTATTTTTATGATATAATTTTTGTAATTTTTTTTTAAGAAACGAAGTTAAATTAAAAATGTACAATTTGTAAAGCACAACGTACAACAACGTGTAGCTTAAATAGTTGAATCGAAATTAATTCATTTACTATTCATATGAATAGTAAATGAAACGAACTTAATTAATTTACTATTCACATGAAAGCGACATGATATAAATTATTAATTATAAGTTACATAATATACCCCTGAAGTATTTAATAAATACAACTTTTTAAAAATTTATTCTAAATTTATTATTATATTATTGTATTTTATTTTAATATTATTATATTATTATATTTATTATATTATTATATTAAAATTTATATTATATTATATATCTTTGTCCATTCAAAAACTAGGAAAACACATATTACGCTTATAAACTTTATAAACGAACCTTTTTACAACTAATTTTATAAAGCTTAAGACCAAAACAGATATATATGTATTCAAATATAAAAAGTGGAATTTGTACTCATACTTTTACCCGTCAATTATTAGCAACAAGAGTACGAAATACCTGTCTGTGAAAACTGTCGGTAGATATTATTAAATTCTAATTCAAACGTTTTTAATTTTTGATTTTTTTATTATTACTAGTTAAAGACCCGCGAATTCGCGGGATTACACAAAAAAAATTATATTTAAAAAAAATACATTTAAGGTTTTTTTAGTGTCATATCACAATTACATTTAGGTACCTGAATAAATGACCACAAATACTTTTACCGACCTAATGTAATACTGCGAAATTTACCCCTAATGTAAAATTTAATGGGGTTTTTAAAATCCATTTAAATGGTTTGTAAAAAGGTGTTTGCGGACTGATCTAACCTGACCTAGACCCATTGTTTACGCTTGTTAAAAACATTAATATCCAAAGTTACTTTTCAAATTATAAGTTAAAACCTTACTTATCTTTGATAATCAATCAATGTTCTGGCCATTTTGACCAGATAAGGTCAAACTGACCCATTTTTATTGTCCATCTTTTATACTAAATGACAGTAATAATCAATAAATAAATTGTCTCAATTTTTTTTGAAAAGCCAGCTTGTATTAAAAAGGACTACTATAGGGGCCCAACCCATTACAAAGATAGCCCAATGATGAGTTTAAAAACACGAAGTAAACACAAGGCAAAACCCTAGGACATCATAATCTATTATATCATAAATAGAGTTCGTATTTCAATTTTAATTTTTTGATAAATTCACTTCATTTTTGATAAAGCAATTTTTTATGTACTTTGTCAAAAATTTCAAGAAAAGTGTTTAGCTTCTCGAACAAAATATTCAAAATATAAAGGAACAATTGCAGCAATAATGTTAATAATAATGACTCAAGTATACCAATTATGCATGAAACCTTGGACCCACAAACATTTGATGATAATGGTTTATAAGCATTTGATACGGCTCAAACCAAGTAGTCAATGCACCTGAGAATTGAACCCCATACAATAAAAAGCCATTTAGTATAAATGGCAAGTAATATTGTAGAAAAGATAACTTTACTTACGGAATCGAATAACAGCGGACATCAAGTACTTGTCAACACCCTCAAAAACGTCAATTTTCTTTATGTGTATGTGTATAATTGTAGCATTAGATCCCTCTGATTTCCAAGATAAAGTGTACCAAAATACGGAGACACAAATTCACTCAAAAATATAACATGCACGTGCAAATGATGATCATTACCCAAAGTCAAAGATTAGAATGCATAATTCACTTACACTCGTATCTATATACAGTGATGCGAGTAATGATATTATCAGATATTTCAATACAGAGTAGTAATGTGAAAAGAGATTGATCGACACCTTTCATATATTGAAAAATTGAATGAATAATGAAGATTGTTGTGGCGACGACCTAAAACTATATTGAAAAATTGAATGACATGATGATGATCATCTTTCACAAGTAGATGATCAAATTTCGGTATTATTCACTGCGGATATTTATACATATCTTATTATCACCCTATAGTTTTATATAAGAAAAATCATATACCATTACCATATATTATAAAATTAACTTACATTGAACAAATATCTAAACATGAAAGTACATACATCAAAATAGTCCATGCTACATAAACTGAAGACATACGAATTAAGATAGTATATGCTCCGCATCTCAAAAGTTAATTAAAAAAAGTTACAATTTATTGTAAACCAATCGATATGCTATATACATGAAAAATCGAAATCTGTATACATAAATCATGTTTTCAGTATTGGAATTTAAGTTAAAATAGTTTAACTCCGTATAATAATATGTAATGAAACTCATCAAACTAATAAGTACAAAAAAGTAGAAAAGTGATACACGCTACATACCCACGAAATGCAAGTAAAATAGACCGAGATAACTCGAATGAATTGGTGAAATAGATACTTTTGACATAAGCTACCTATAATAGCAGCTTCTCTTATATTGCAAGGTTTAGTCTGCAAATAGGATACAAAACCCTTATACTTAGTGGGTAATACTTATGGCCTATGAGTAAAATAATCATACGACTCAACAGTTGATTAAGATAGTTTGAAAGATTGACTACTATGTACTGATGTTTTTGATTTTGAATGACGATTTCAATGAGGCTTGTTGTCTTTTTATAATCCATCAGATCTAATTTGAAATTCAAAAATAGTGAAAAAATTGGTTAATCAACGCATATATAAGGATATGATTGAATTTAATTGTGAAGAATCCCGTTATTATGGAGATTTGCTTAACAATCGTCCTGTTTGTATGGAATGTTCCGAATTTGCTAAAATGCAGTGAAAATAGCTTTAAATCCCCTCTAATAAGCGTTATAGTTGTCAGATAATTAAGGGAACATAATCCATATTAATAACGACTATATTCTTCATGGGATACTATTATTATTTTTTATTATCTTTTGCAAAGAGAGGCAAATGAAATGGGGTATTGATTGATAATTCAACTGGTCGAACCATTTAAATAGGAAAGATATATATTTAACTTTCAATATGTACACACACAAACATATATCGAGTAATAAATAATAAATTTATAATATTTAAATATAAAAAATATATATATAATATTAAGAACGTCAACAAATAATAATAATAATAAATAATTTAATATATATAATATTATAAATATAATAACTAACGATAACATATAATAAAAATAAAAATATACTCCGTAATCAATATGTAAGTTAGAATTGGGGATTTTGACTCTTTTTTTTTTTTTTTTAAAGCAGGTAATTTATAAAACTGGAAAAGGGAATAGAGGGATTTTGACTATTGAAAATCAATTTCCAAAATAAGTGAAATTAAGTTAAGGTAATAGTTAAATGTCATTAAATTAAATTATAACTCATAACAAAAGATTCCGAGTTTTATGTCTAGTAAACAGATTGCTCGAAATAGTTTCTATTTCTAATTTGAATTATGTATATAAACGTAGTTATAAGTTAAAATTAGGGTATTGATGTCTTTTTTATTGAATTTGAAAAATCAATTAGGTAATAATCTTTTCAAGATTGAAATCAATGATTGGATTTAATTTATTTTTTTAAAATGAATGGCCAAGATTGATTTAGCTCCTCTTTTAATAAGAAGAGGGATTATTATTGAATTATTGATTATTATTATATTATTATATTTTATTTCAATATTATTATATTAATATATTTATTATATTATATTATTATATTATATTATTATATTATATATATATATATATATATATATATATATATATATATATATATATATATATGAATGATTCAATCGAGAGATTTAAAAATCTCACACACACATAAACATATTCATATACATATACTCCGTAGTAATATTATTATTAAGATTATATTTCTTAATATTATTATTAATCTTATTATTATTAGATTATTATTTTTATGATACAAAGATAATAATATACATAAAATACTACAACGGGGTTACGTTCGGGTGAAATCGAAACAAGTTTTTCAAATGGTTTAAAGCTAAGGAATTCATGGGTATTAAATAAGGAGGTTATGGGTATTGATCGGGGGTATTGTTCGTGAATCAAAGGCTAACCTTGCATTTATTCAATGCCGTCATATGTATTTTTACTACGAAATACAGTATTGTGAGTTTTCATAGCTCCCTTTTTAAATGCTTTTGCATTATATATTTTTGGGCTGAGAATACATGCATATTTTATAACTCTTTTACGAAATAGGCACAAGTACTAAAACTAATTCTAGGTGGGTTTAAACCAGAAATATCCCCTTAGCTTGGTAACTATAACTACTAGTGTATGACTGGTAGGCGCGAATCCTAAAGATAGATCTATTGGGCCTGACAAACCCCATCCTGACTATGGAATGCTTTAGTACTTCGAGGTTTATATAACACACCTGATTCGGTGTACTTTCAGAGGGTAAAACATGAACGTTAAGGCTTGCTACCGGGTGCCTACAACTTAAAGAATGCTTTTTATACACTTGCGAGTGTATGGTTATTTATAAAACTGAAATCTTGTGGTCTATTACAACTATTGAAAATCATTATTTATGATAAAACTATGAACTCACCATCCTTTTTGGTTGACACTTTAAAGCATGTTTATTCTCAGGTATTAAAGAAGCTTCCGCTGTTTAACTGCTATGTGCATGAAGTCTTACATGACATATTTTTCAAGAAAACTTTGCATTCAAATATTAATATGTATTATATTTTGACTGTTTAGTCAACTGATGTATTATTATAAACTATCATTTATTGGGATTGTCTATATGTAGAAATCACCACAGGTCAAAAACATTTATGTACATGCTTTAAAAATGTATACAGATTTAAAAACTTTCTTATATAGAAAGCGCGTCTTTTAAAATGAATGCAATGTTTGTAAAACGTATCATATAGAGGGCAAACCTCCCAATGGGACTGATGAATGATGTGGTGTGTCAATAGGGATTTTGGCGGGCCATCACACAATATCTCCCTCATTTCATTCAGTTTTGAGGATCATTGGGCCCGAAAGTTGTTTATTCGTGCTAAAGTGTCAGTTCAAGGCTAAAAGCTCAAATTGGTGAAAAATTTACCAAAACTTAGCCTATTTAGTGAGCCAAAGTGCAGGGTATGATCCAAAGTGAAAAAGGATTGCAAAATGGGCAATTCCCAGTGAAAAATAAAGATTTTGGAAGTGCAGTTATGTGGTGCGGCGCACCAAAATCAAAAAGTGGCGCACCTTAATACCAAAAAGCCAAAATTCAAATTCAGAACTTGAAGATCAGAATTGCAGTTATAAGATGCGGCACACCTACCTCTGGTGTGGCATACCAGTGTCCTACGTCTTAAGGTGCGGCGTACCTCCTCTAGGTGCGGCGCACCTCGCTGTTTTTGGGCAGAAATTTTGGGAAGTATAAAAGGAAAGAGATAGGGTTTTCAAGAGGAGAGCTGCAGTTTTTAGCACAATTTTTCATCATCAAGCCCTAATTTCATCATCAAGAAGGAGATTAAGGCTAATTTGGAAGATCAAGCAAAAGCTCAAGTAATCTCATCATTAGATCTATCTAGTTTTGTCTATTGGGTTGTAATCTTCACCTTTATTTCTCTAGTTTTGAATTGAATACTTGTAATAGCTTAATATGATGTTTATTTGTGTTTCACTGCTTATGATTAGTGTAATCTTAGCCATGCTTGGCTAATTTGATTGTGTTTACTTATCTATGAATCTCCAATGTAAGGATTTAGCCTAAATTAATTGAATGAAGTTGTTTGAATGAAATACATGAACAAGTGTTATTGCGTTAGCTATAGATCAATTGCTATGCATTTGTTTTAGGCGTTACTTTGATTACATAGATTGTGTAGCTCTTTTAGTAATTTGAGAAGTGAATCAATTTGTACTTCAACACTTATAGTGATCTAGACAACTAGATTAAGGCTTTCAAGGGATTGGGGTTCTAGTTTGGGTTGGTAATCAATTGGTCCTTAGTCAACATAGTGAAGTTGGTGTTCTTAAGGGATTTTGATCGTTTTAGGGGACTTTAATGTGATGACCCGGGAATTTCCGACCAAATTTAAACTTAATCTTTATATGTTTCCGACACGATAAGTAAAGTCTGTAAAGTTGAGTCTTAAAATTTTGGAAATGTTTACATGAATGCATTTGACCTTCGACTGTTTCTGACGATTCACGAACAGTTAATTATAAATAGATATATGTATATGAATTTATTTGTATAAATATATTACAACTTGAAACACATGAACAACTAAGCACGCCTACAATACATTAATATATTTAATACATACGATAAATAAAAGAACCTAGAACTCTTTGTATGTTAAAAATATAAAGATATAACACTAAGTTAGATTGTTCATGAAATTACTAAAGTATTAAATTATAATCAAATTGATATAACTTACTAATTGGTCTTTTAAACTAATAATACTTAGCTAATTTCATTATGTTATTAGTAGAAAGATTACAAAAATTTACACTTGTTTATGACTTGTGAGTGATGACACTTGCACCCACAACTGTGCACTTACCTACACCACTATATACATGCATGCATCATACCTCAATTACCTTCTTGATTTCTAAAAGCCTACTCATAATTCTCTTTTCTTTCTCCTTGCCTTTTTAGTTATAAGACAAATAAGATTCACAAGATCATTCAAATTACTATTAGAATTATTATATCATTACACGTTTTTATAATTACTACTATATTATTTTGATCATTAGATTAGATTACTAGATATATACCCGTGTATATGACTACAATCATCACAAGACAACTTTGACTATGTGTGTTATTTTTTCAACTATCATCACCAAATCCACTACCTACATAACAACCTTGGCCACCATTCTTGTTTCTATCTATCATTTATTTTGTTTATAATTGATTACCTTTTTATCACAAAACATCACCATTAGTTGATGTTGTTAACCAAAACAACAACCATATACGATCACTGTTGCTGCTACAAATAATCTCCTTCTTCTTTTCATGAACTTCCATCTTCATTAACCAAACCCACATAAAAATCATCATTTACCACAACCATTATCGTTTGATGTTTCTTGTTCGAACAATACCCTCAAGCAACTCAACAAAAACTGCTCCCGTGTTACTATTGTGCTACTACCGTTCCCTGTTCAAAATCACATCCATTGAAACCCTCATCACCATAAACAAACTACCACGGCTATCCTTCACCACCTTAAACCGCTATCTTCGGTTCATTGATTACCCAAGGCAAAACCAACCACCATCTTTCTTTCGTCTGTTTTCTATCAAACCAAGATCACCACCATTACAACATCAAACCCACGAAAACTACTACGAATCCTTGCTATTCGATGCTAACAGTATGTTTCTATTTCATCATGCAAACCATCAAACATGTCGAAATTCACCTCTTCCCTTTTCTCTCGAATCTCATAAAATCGTCTACAATTTATATTTTTATTTTGGTTCAAGAACCAAACCACCATCATCACCAAACGTTTGAAACGCCCTCATCCATGGGCTGCTGCTACGCTTGTTCTCCTGTGCAACAGACCCCCATTAAACTACTACAATGACTGCTACACTATTCGTTGTACCTGTTGGATTTTCGCTGTAAGTAACCGTGAGCAAAACCCCTTCTGTTTTTTTTTTTTTTCAGTTTATAGCTGCAGCCTTTTTCTACTGCTACTCTCTTCTGGTTCTATCACAGTAATCACAACGATGATGATGGTGTTCGAGTTTGAAGATGATGATATTGTTGTTGATTTTACTACGGCGTATATACAATTTTTTTTTTAGATCACAAATCAAAAACCACCACGATATATACTCAGATCACCATATGCGTACCTGCAATCTGTTGTTGTTCTCTCCTGTTTTTGTTTCTGTTACAGTAACAAGATGATAACGATTATATAGACAAAGATGATAACATGATGAAGAAGACGATGAATAGATTAACGATATTGATTGAGGATAAGATGATTAACAAGTGATTACAGTGAAAGGAGAAAGGATCCAATGGAAAGGATACAGCGATGACTATGATGATGATGAACGAAACCCTATTGTTGTCTCGTTCCTGTTTTCTACTACCCTTTTACGTTTATTTATTTATTTATTTATTTTTTTTTGCTGACAAAACAGAAATCCATTTAACTTCCTAAGTTGGGCCGAGTTATTTCAGTTTGAAGTATTGGGCTGTGTACTTGACTGTTGTTGGGCCGAAATTAGACTGGGCCACGAAATAATAATACTGGTTAAATACGATTGAGTCTGAGATTAGATCAGAAATACGTAACTGGCAGAATGGTTAGGGGTTTATGTTGAGGAACGTGACGTCTTGGGTTCGAACCCAGTCGTGGGCATCTTTTTTGTTGAAAAACCATTTAAAGGTAGTTCTTATTTATTACATTTATTATTATGATTATTATTATTAATTATTATTATTGATTTATTATTATTATCATTATTATTAAAATTAATATTTTATTAAAAATTATCATTTTTATTATTTATATCATTATTAGTATTATCACTATCATTATTAATTATTATTACTTTTACTAATACAACTATTATTATTACTGTTATAATTACAAATAAAAATATATATAAAAAATACATTACCATTATATTAATATTTTCTAATACTATAGTTTGTTATCAATTAAACTATATTAAAATATAATATGAAAATTATTAATTATATACAAAGTATGAATTAAATATATTAGGTTTATCTATATAACATAATATAACAAGTATATTATTAATGATAGTAACATATAAATTCGTTCGATTACAAATACAAGTTTTAATAAATATACAAATGATATAGGTTCGTGAACCCGAGGTCAACCCTACACTTGTTAAATGACGTCATATGTATTTTTACTACAAAATACATTAGGTGAGTTCATTTTCCCTTTTTACTCTTTACGTTTTGGGACTGAGAATACATGCGATGCTTTTATAAATGTTTTACGAAATAGACACAAGTAATCGAAACTGCATTATATGGTTGGATTATCGAATCGAATATCACCCTATTTAGTCTGGTAATCTAAGAATTAGGGAACAGAAACCCTAATTGACGCGAACTCTAAAGATAGATCTATCGGGCCCAACAAGCCCCATCCAAAGTACCGGATGCTTTAGTACTTCGAAATTTATATCATGTCCGAAGGAGGATCCCGGAATGATGGGGATATTCTTATATACATATTGTGAATGTCGGTTACCAGGTGTTCAATCCATATGAATGATATTTTGTCTCTATGTATGGGACGTATGTTTATGAGAAATGGATATATGAAATCTTGTGGTCTATTAAAATTATGAAATGATTATTTATGTTAAACTAATGAACTCACCAACCTTTTGGTTGACACTTGAAAGCATGTTTATTCTCAGGTATGAAAGAAATCTTCCGCTGTGCATTAGCTCATATTAGAGACATTACTTGGAGTCATTCATGGCATATTTCAAAAGACGTTGCATTCGAGTCGTTGAGTTCATCAAGATTATTATTAAGTCAATTATAGTTAGATGTATTATGAAATGGTATGCATGCCGTCAATTTTAGATGTAATGAAAGATTGTCTTTTCCAAACGAATGCAATGTTTGTAAAATGTATCATATAGAGGTCAAGTACCTCGCGATGTAATCAACTGTTGTGAATCGTTTATAATCGATATGGACTTCGTCCGGATGGATTAGGACGGGTCCTTTCAGTTGGTATCAGAGCGGTGGTCTTAGCGAACCATGTCTGCATTAGTGTGTCTAACTGATAAGTCGTTAGGATGCATTAGTGAGTCTGGACTTTGACCGTGTCTGCATGTCAAAAGTTTTGCTTATCATTTTGTGTCGAAAATTTCCAGCTTATCATTCTTAGAGAATCACTTGTTTATTATTCTTAGTCTAGACACGTTTTACTGCATTGACTGCATGAATAGTGTATAGACAAAATTCGTATCTTAGCATATCTGCTAATTCATATCCTAGCATATCTGTTACTGTAGACTTTGCCTGGAAGATTCCGTAGATTCCTCCGTAACTTATGGGATTTTAGTATTATACATGCATATGTAAATTATGTATTGCAGGGTACTAATCTACATCCTATAATCTATTTCTTATCGAAAATCCTTCATCTAATCGTACGAGATGAATCCTGCAACCAGTTCGAGTCCCTCAGATTCCGATAGCTATTCCGATAGTTATTCCGACAGCTATTCCGACATAGATGTTCACCTAAGCTCCGAAAATAGCGTCATCGGCATGAATCAACCAATCAGCCATTATCAATTCATCTGATGGGTTCGTAGTTGACTTAATTAATGGAAACGCGCAGAAGGCAACCCCTTCCACTAACCGAATTCACCTCTTAACAATGAACCTGAAGCGTTTACCGGCGAACCTGTTCGAGACACCATTTTCAGTCTCGTTTCCAGGGTAACTCGACAAGATCATATTCTATCCACAATTCTGAACCTTATTCATCCACTCGTTCCGACCGACAATCATCCTGGAGTAATAAGTCAACGAACTTCGCGCTCGAATAATCAATTCAGAGAATATGGTGCAAAATGTACCAACTTCAGCAACATCACCGGCACCAACAGTACAATCAATAACAGCACCAGTACCATCAACAATCCATGCTTCAATATCATCATATGTACCTTGAGTATGATCTTCGTTCTACGTATCGTTCTACCTCATTTATCTTCGTTCGACATGGCGAATATGTAATCTCTAAAGTTTTAGAGATTATTTATTCTAGTTCCAACCGAAAAGCAAATGAGTTTAATATCATATTAACTCATTAAATCTATGAATACATCTGAAGAAAATATATATGTATATATGTTTTCATAAAGATTGTAATTAAAATTTCTCTTGTACAAACTGTTAATGGTGAAAATATTTTAACGGGTAGGTAATACCCGAGGAATATTTAGATTTCACATTAATAAGTTACACTGTATATTCTTCGAATCTGATTCAACAGTTATTCACTATCCTATTTACAACCATCGAGATACGTATCCGTTCACCAAAGAATAACTATTTTCATTCAAATTCAATTTCATATTTGGATTTTGACCTATTAGAATCCAACAAGTGGCATAATGAAGAAATAATGGACACAATAAAAATTGATTAGAAACAGACTAATTAACAATAATAAATTTTGTTAAGAATCCACGCTAACAAAATCTTAGCTAACTGTTCCTAGCTAACTGATTACATTTTATTTATCGCAATTTATTTATCGCAATTTATTTATCGCATTTTATTTATCGCAATTTAATTATCGCAATTTTATTTATCGTCATTTAATTTCCGTTATTTACTTTACGCACTTTATTTATCATCATTTAATTTCTGTTATTTATTTTACGCACTTTAAATATCGGGACACGTATACAAGGTTTTGACATATCATATCGACGCATCTATATATATTATTTGGAATAACCATAGACACTCTATCGGCAGTAATGCGGGAGTTAGCTATACAGGGTTGAGGTTGATTCTACAATAATATATATAATTTGAGTTGTGATCGAGTCTGAGACGTATACGGGTCACGACACGTATTAATTAATTCGAAAATTATATATTGCTAACTTTGGACTATCAATTGAGGACCACCAACATTGGACAATTAAAATGAATTAAAATATTGATTATAACATATGAAACTAAACAATTCTTCAAGTTTGCCACTTGATTTCATCTTAAACCTCATTTGTATCTCGTCGATTACAATCTGCGTTCAAACCATTCATGATTCTTGAAAACACCTCAATCGAGAGGATGAACCAACTGCACTTCATCTACGGAAGGAAAGATTTATGCATATAGTGATGCACCTAAAAACACTCGAAACCTGAATAAACGTCTAACACTTATCTGTGCTAACTCCTTTCGCATTGTTATTACCGAAAATAACTTTGCAATTCCTTTTCAAATTAGCCAAATTTGTCACAACTCCAGCAAGTCAACTTCGACTTTTCAGTCGGACTAGCCTTACTATAACCTTGATATATATGCGTGCTCTTTTATTGTTACCGGGGAACCTTTCATATTCCACCATGTTATCATCAGCGTTTAATCATCTAAAAACACAATTCTCTTAAAACCACTTTGGAATGATAACCGATGATTCAGATATCGTAGCATTAAATGCAGAGGAAATAGAAAAATTGTAGATGGTCTAAACGGTCAAAAGTTTGATGATAAAGAAGAGAGTGTTGGGAACGCTCGATAGAAAATTTGGTACTGAAAAACAGATTGAGCAAACCATGAAGGAGACCAAGGCCAAATACCAGGACCATACCATATATTCAAAGAATCTAGGTAATTCTGGATTCGATGAAACCTTCAACGAATATCTTGCTCCGTACTCATGTTAAAATCTTGCGTAAAATCTTTCTTCATCAACCATCGAACTTAGAAATTTCAAAATATCATCATAAATATTTTCGATATTTCTGAAGATATTTTCATAAATATTCTCGTCCGAAATTATTTATCTCTTTGTGCTATCTATATTACATCATAAAGGAAACTACTTTAGTTTCTAAATTTCTTTAAAATTCGAGTTTCAATTAAGAATGATTTTGAAGTAGTGTTGGGAACTGATGCATGAGTTAGTATAATATAATGACACTTGATCAACGTGATTATATTACAGTAAGTCATGCTGAGTTTCTAAATGGAATGTGATGATTCATAGATCAAAACATCATTATGTTCCATGTTACATAACTCTTTCATTCTACTTAACTTCTGAACCTATCAAGAAAGTATATTCTTGATAGTTCTATCCTCAGGGATTCTGGTAATTTGACAAATCAAATCGTGCTATTACGTTCTTTCTTATTTAGAACATTAACAATGTTTATTCTGAAACTTATACCTGCAAATTCTGGACCATTACAAGAGATGCCAAATCGTCAGAAGAAGAAACGAAGGGACAAAGCTCTGAAATAGAAATTGGAGTATAAAATCGCAGCAAAAAGGAGGGAGCATTAACTGTGGATGACAATGATTATAGGAGAGAGAAGCAGGAACTTTAAAATATAAGAGAAAACATAAAGTCCAATAACAACACATAAATTACAAACCGTGGATATTAATACGAATAGCAATATAAAGACACGGTAGAATTAAGAATAATATCACTCCAAGGTAATAGTAGAAGTAACCAGATTCTTCTGGTGGAAGATTAAAAAGAAGGGTAATAGGAATGATAATTAAGAAAATATCAAGGAGTAGAACTGGATGAAGCATTTTCCCAATCTTTTAGAAATAAGAATTAAGAATGAAAGTATAGGAATGATGAAAATAAGGGAACGGAAGAAGTTCATTTATAGTGGAGATACCAGACAAAGCAATCAATACAGATCATCGCATTTAATTATAGAAATCTTAATTTCCTCACTCGCCGAAGAATCAAATCTTTTAGATTTCGAAGATTTCCTTTAGATCTCTTGAATTCCGGAATTCAACCCTCTACGTCAAAAGCTATGACGCACCATATTTTCTAAATTCAACCAAGACAATATTAAAAGTTAAAACGAAACTTCGTTTATTCATTTCACTCTTTTGTGATGGTTTCATTCGTGCTCTTCGAATAATCGAATTATCTTATATTTATTGTTCAATAATGATAAAACTCTATTTATCAGCTCATATTCATCCGAAAAACATATTTATTGTTAGCCATGACGACCTCACTCAAATTTCAGGACGAAATTTCTTTAACGGGTAGGTACTGTGATGACCCGAGAATTTCCGACCAAATTTAAACTTAATCTTTATATGTTTCCGACACGATAAGTAAAGTCTGTAAAGTTGAGTCTTAAAATTTTGGAAATGTTTACATGAATGCATTTGACCTTCGACTGTTTCCGACGATTCACGAACAGTTAATTATAAATAGATATATGTATATGAATTTATTTGTATAAATATATTAGAACTTGAAACACATGAACAACTAAGCACGCCTACAATACATTAATATATTTAATACATACGATAAATAAAAGAACCAAGAACTCTTTGTATGTTAAAAATATAAAGATATAACACTAAGTTAGATTGTTCATGAAATTACTAAAGTATTAAATTATAATCAAATTGATATAACTTACTAATTGGTCTTTTAAACTAATAATACTTAGCTAATTTCATTATGTTATTAGTAGAAAGATTACAAAAATTTACACTTGTTTATGAATTGTGAGTGATGACACTTGCACCCACAACTGTGCACTTACCTACGCCACTATATACATGCATGCATCATACCTCAATTACCTTCATGATTTCTAAAAGCCTACTCATAATTCTCTTTTCTTTCTCCTTGCCTTTTTAGTTATAAGACAAATAAGATTCACAAGATCATTCAAATTACTATTAGAATTATTATATCATTACACGTTTTTATAATTACTACTATATTATTTTGATCATTAGATTAGATTACTAGATATATACCCGTGTATATGACTACAATCATCACAAGACAACTTTGACTATGTGTGTTATTTTTTCAACTATCATCACCAAATCCACTACCTACATAACAACCTTGGCCACCATTCTTGTTTCTATCTATCATTTATTTTGTTTATAATTGATTACCTTTTTATCACAAAACATCACCATTAGTTGATGTTGTTAACCAAAACAACAACCATATACGATCACTGTTGCTGCTACAAATAATCTCCTTCTTCTTTTCATGAACTTCCATCTTCATTAACCAAACCCACATAAAAATCATCATTTACCACAACCATTATCGTTTGATGTTTCTTGTTCGAACAATACCCTCAAGCAACTCAACAAAAACTGCTCCCGTGTTACTATTGTGCTACTACCGTTCCCTGTTCAAAATCACATCCATTGAAACCCTCATCACCATAAACAAACTACCACGGCTATCCTTCACCACCTTAAACCGCTATCTTCGGTTCATTGATTACCCAAGGCGAAACCAACCACCATCTTTCTTTCGTCTGTTTTCTATCAAACCAAGATCACCACCATTACAACATCAAACCCACGAAAACTACTACGAATCCTTGCTATTCGATGCTAACAGTATGTTTCTATTTCATCATGCAAACCATCAAACATGTCGAAATTCACCTCTTCCCTTTTCTCTCGAATCTCATAAAACCGTCTACAATTTATATTTTTATTTCGGTTCAAGAACCAAACCACCATCATCACCAAACGTTTGAAACGCCCTCATCCATGGGCTGCTGCTACGCTTGTTCTCCTGTGCAACAGACCCCCATTAAACTACTACAATGACTGCTACACTATTCGCTGTACCTATTGGATTTTTGCTGTAAGTAACCGTGAGCAAAACCCCTTCTGTTTTTTTTTTTTTTTTTTCAGTTTATAGCTGCAGCCTTTTTCTACTGCTACTCTCTTCTGGTTCTATCACAGTAATCACAACGATGATGATGGTGTTCGAGTTTGAAGATGATGATATTGTTGTTGATTTTACTACGGCGTATATACAATTTTTTTTTTAGATCACAAATCAAAAACCACCACGATATCTACTCAGATCACCATATGCGTACCTGCAATCTGTTGTTGTTCTCTCCTGTTTTTGTTTCTGTTACAGTAACAAGATGATAACGATTATATAGACAAAGATGATAACATGATGAAGAAGACGATGAATAGATTAACGATATTGATTGAGGATAAGATGATTAACAAGTGATTACAGTGAAAGGAGAAAGGATCCAATGGAAAGGATACAGCGATGACTATGATGATGATGAACGAAACCCTATTGTTGTCTCGTTCCTGTTTTCTACTTCCCTTTTACGTTTATTTATTTAATTTTTTTTTTTTTTGCTGACAAATCAGAAATCCATTTAACTTCCTAAGTTGGGCCGAGTTATTTCAGTTTGAAGTATTGGGCTGTGTACTTGACTGTTGTTGGGCCGAAATTAGACTGGGCCACGAAATAATAATACTGGTTAAATACGATTGAGTCTGAGATTAGATCAGAAATACGTAACTGGCAGAATGGTTAGGGGTTTATGTTGAGGAACGTGACGTCTTGGGTTCGAACCCAGTCGTGGGCATCTTTTTTGTTGAAAAACCATTTAAAGGTAGTTCTTATTTATTACATTTATTATTATGATTATTATTATTAAGTATTATTATTGATTTATTATTATTATCATTATTATTAAAATTAATATTTTATTAAAAATTATCATTTTTATTATTTATATCATTATTAGTATTATCACTATCATTATTAATTATTATTACTTTTACTAATACAACTATTATTATTACTGTTATAATTACAAATAAAAATATATATAAAAGATACATTACCATTATATTAATATTTTCTAATACTATAGTTTGTTATCAATTAAACTATATTAAAATATAATATGAAAATTATTAATTATATACAAAGTATGAATTAAATATATTAGGTTTATCTATATAACATAATATAACAAGTATATTATTAATGATAGTAACATATAAATTCGTTCGATTACAAATACAAGTTTTAATAAATATACAAATGATATAGGTTCGTGAACCCGAGGTCAACCCTACACTTGTTAAATGACGTCATATGTATTTTTACTACAAAATACATTAGGTGAGTTCATTTTCCCTTTTTACTCTTTACGTTTTGGGACTGAGAAATGGATATATGAAATCTTGTGGTCTATTAAAATTATGAAATGATTATTTATGTTAAACTAATGAACTCACCAACCTTTTGGTTGACACTTGAAAGCATGTTTATTCTCAGGTATGAAAGAAATCTTCCGCTGTGCATTAGCTCATATTAGAGACATTACTTGGAGTCATTCATGGCATATTTCAAAAGACGTTGCATTCGAGTCGTTGAGTTCATCAAGATTATTATTAAGTCAATTATAGTTAGATGTATTATGAAATGGTATGCATGCCGTCAATTTTAGATGTAATGAAAGATTGTCTTTTCCAAACGAATGCAATGTTTGTAAAATGTATCATATAGAGGTCAAGTACCTCGCGATGTAATCAACTGTTGTGAATCGTTTATAATCGATATGGACTTCGTCCGGATGGATTAGGACGGGTCCTTTCATTTAACCTAGGCTAAGTACTTATGATAATTGCATGATTCAACTAATATCGATTGGTATAAGCTTATGTGAATTTGCTAGTATTAATTTGATCACAATAACATCTAGTAGGGATACTAGTCCAAACACAATAACATCTAGTATGGATACTTGTCCAAAGTTTGAACACGATTAGACCTTAAGTGAACAAGAAACAACCCAAATGCTTCAAGTGGATTAAACAAGTGCACATGCTTTTAATATTGATATTTACTTAATCACTTTAGTTCTTATTTTAATTAGTCTTCTTAATATCTTAACTTCAAAACCCCCTATTCAAACACAACTTAGGACAATTATGAGTTTACATAGATTCACTAGCAACTACCACTCTCTTAAGACGAACTTTAAACGGAACACTTGCTAATTACAACTACCGACTCATAGTTTCTCATGAGATTGTTTCATAGTCGAGTCCAAGTTTAATTTAAATATAAATCTATAAGAGAGTAGAAGTATGTGCATGAAAGGAAATAAAACCATCTCATCAAACTTCTTGGCGTCGCTGCCGGGGAGCGGTTAGCTAGTGGAATATTTGGTTTAAGCTTTTAATCGTCTGATCCTTTTGTAAGGGGTTACCCTTATAAAAGTTACTTTTCTTGTTTTTATATTTTATTTTGTATTTGGAAAACCGTTTGTGTTTGTGTTGTGATTGAAGGATAGGTACTTTGGTGTATGAAAACAAGATCCCAAAAGGATCAAGAGTTTACACATCCATTTTTCGATTCGGAGAAACATATGCACGGGGTTTACGAGCGTAGAGTAGCAAGGGTATTAAAAATAAATTTTGAAGCTTTACCATTTTGTTTAGATTAGATGGATCCTAATGGTCAACCAATTCACAATGAAGAGGGTGATCCAATCAACCAAATACCGGTTAATCAAGAGTAACAAGATGATCCAAATGATACACCGATGTTGAATGCTAGGATGGTTGCGCCTACCGTGGTGCCTCCGGCTATTAAAACCCCCAATTGGAGCCGATAATTGGAAGATTGTGGGAAACCTCTTCACAATGATCAAAGATATGTTCTTCCATGGGTTAATAGAATAAAATCATTTCGAACACATTCAACACTTTAATGATATTTGTGATATCTACAAGACAAAAGATGTTACCGATGACGATTTTAAGTTAAGGGCATTCCCCTTTACACTTCAAGGAGATGCAAAAGCTTGGTTAAGGAATTTACCACCCGATTCTATTAGGACTTTCAAGATTTAACCGATACGTTTATCAATCACTTCTTTCCACCATCAAAGGTGGAACGACTTAGGATGGAAATTAATGGATTCACTCAATGGAGTGATGAGACTTTGTATGATGCATGGGTACTTTTCAAGAAGATGCTAAGAGCTTGAACACCACATGGTTTGACTAAAAAAGAGTACATCTGTGACAACTCGGAAATTTCTGATCAAATTTAAACTTAAATCTTTATATGAATTCGACACGATAAGCAAAGTCTATTAAATCGAGTCTCAAAATGGTTAAACAATTGTCTGAAATCATTTGACCATTGACTACTTTCAGCGATTCACGAACCTTTGATTGTAAAATTTAAATGTATATATATATATATATATATATATATATATATATATAAATAATTGTATATTATAAATATTAATAATCCATATTGTGATTTAGTAACATAACTTAAACTTGTTATTTTGAATATATAAAGTATATCGAATATAAATGATTTTGAATATGAATTTTCACCGATAATAAAGTATTAAATATATGATGTGATACTTGAGTTTAATTGTTTTAATATATATGTAATTATTACAATTATCTAAGTAATAAAACTTGATATTTCAAAACATAATTATATATAGTAATTGTAATATATATATATATATATATATATATATATATATATATATATATATATATATATATATATATATATATATATATATATATATATATATATACATAATTAGAACTATATGCATATTATTAAAATGTATAAATATTATATATTATGTAAATAATCAATACCATATAAATAAATGTAACTACAACATAAAATATATTTATGTTGTTATTATTACTTTCATTATTATCATTAATTAATACAATTTATTATTTTTATCAATAATATTAGTACTACTATCATTATATAATTATTAGGATCATTGTTATTATTATTATTGTTAACACTAGTATCAATATTAGGATTAATAATGTCATTAATATAACTAATGTTATTATTATCAATATTTTTATTACTAGTATTATACTATGAGTATTATTATTACTAGATTATGAATATTATTATTATTTTAACACTATCATAAAAATAATATGAATTATTATTATAATCACTAATAATATTATTATTATTAACATTTTTTATTTTATTTTTATTACCATTATTATATTATTAATATAATTATTATTTATTAATACTAATTATTTAAAAAAAAGTACAGACATATAACAGAATTTGTTTTTATTCTATCTACTTTATATTTTTTCTTTGTGTGATTCTATTCTCCTGTCTGTTTTGGTTACCAGTCGATCTCAAATAATCACATCAAATTTCCTTCTTCAATTATTCAGTTCCATCTATCTATTAAACTACTGCATTGCGAAAATTAAAACAAAAACCTAGATTTCTAAAGCTCACACCCTGTTCTTATTCCATTTTATCAAAAACTCGAATTTGAACCCAATATCAAAATCTAAAAATGCAGTCGGGTTAGGAATCTTATAGTCAAGCTATCTGCAAAAATTCAACTTTTAATTCCTCAAATTGATTTCGAATTTGTAAGTCAAAGTTTCGTTTCAAAAAGTCAATTGTTTTGTTTATCTAAAAATTAGAACTCATGTTGATGTTTTAAGAGCAATTAATGATTCAGAAAGTTTCTAGGTATGTTTTACTAACTAATTCATGTTATAAATTTGGTCCAAAACAGTCTTGAATTCAATATTTGATTTTGAGTTCATGTTCTTGAACTTTGAAAAATTAAAAACTCGAATTCGAATTTCATTTAAAAATCCATAATACTATAAACGAACTTTTTGAAAAATTAGAGGTTCCAATTCTTCAAATTGAGTGAGAATTTGAGAGTCAAAGTTTAAAATTTAAAAAGTCAATATTTGTTCTTAAATCAAATTCAAGTTTTTTGATAATATTTAAGTTAAATTGATGATTCTAATGTAATCAAATGATGATTTAGAAAATATTTTGTGAACGTGATTAGATCTCAAAACGTACTAAAATCCAAATAAAAAAAAATTTCTCATCGTAGCAAGGCAGCGGCAGCAGCACTTTTATTTTTATTTTTTTATTTTTTTCGATCCATTTAGTCACTCAATGAACATACTGTATATACACTAAATCATGAAACTAATTAAAAACTCATTATTACATGGGATTGATCCTTAGTCAGTTTATTTAAACTCATGAAGAAGAAGAACAAAATAGAAAAGGGTGAAAATGAAATTAGATAAGTTGTAAATCAGAAAAAATGTACGCAGCAGAATGGTTAAGGGGAGATTTGGATGAGCGGGAGGTCGCGGGTTCGAGTCCCGGCTTGGACAGTTTATTATTCTTTTTGGAGTCTTTGAAGGTAGTTCATTTATCAAGTTATTATTATTATTATTTTTATTATTATTATTATTATTATAATTATTATTATTAATATTATCATTATTGTTTTGATTATTATTATTGTTGTATTTAGTATTAAAAGTATTATTATTATGAGTAATATTAGTAATATTGTTAATATGAATATTAGTACTATTATTAAGTAATAATATTATTATTATTAGTATTATTATTATTAAGTAGTATGAATATCAATTATTATTGTTACTATCAATATTATTATTCTTATTATTAATAGTATTATAAAACTTATTATCATCACTATCAATTTTATAAATGTTAACATCAAAATTTTCAGTAATATCTATATTATTATTATTAGAAGTATTATAATTATGACAATAAAAGTTTTAAAGATATTATTATTAAGATCATAAGTATATATATAAATGTATAGATTTAAAAACTATGAATAAAATTATGATTTAAGTGAATTAATAATTATTAATATCATTATCATCAATATTATTGTTAAATTATTCATTTTATCAAAAACTACTAATATTATCATTATGAGATTTATAATCAAAAACTATCATCAATATTATTATTAACAAAATTATTAACTTTAATATTTTTACTAGTAACATTAGGTATTATCATTATTATCATTTTTACCATTATAAATAATATTATGGTATCATTATAATTACTATATTTTAACAAACAAACGATATATATATATATATATATATATATATATATATATATATATATATACATATATATATATACTTAATACATATAACAAAATAAAAACTTATATTTTCATATACTAAATGAGTAAATGAAACATATAAATATTATTAATATAAAAAGGATATAACTAATAAATATATATATATATATATATATATATATATATATATATATATATATATATATATATATGTTCGATTACAACTAGTTATATTAATAAATATGCAAATGATATAGGTTCGTGAATCTGAGGCCAACCCTATACTTGTTCAATGTCGTCATATGTATTTTTACTACAAAATACAGTATGATGATTTTCATTACTGCCTTTTAAAATGCTTTTGCAATATATATTTTTGGAAATGAGAATACATGCGCTTTTATAAATGTTTTACGAAATAGACACAAGTAATCGAAACTACGTTATATGGTTGAATGATCGAAGCCAAATATGCCCCTTTTGCTTGGTAGCCTAAGAATTAGTAAACCAGTCTACTAATTGACGTGAATCCTAAAGATAGATCTATTGGGCCTAACGAACCCCATACGTTGGAGTGGATGCTTTAGTACATCGATGTTGTTTTATATCATGTTCGATGGATGTCCCGGAATGATAGGGGATATTCTTATATGCATCTAGTTAATGTCGGTTACCAGGTGTTTAATCCATATGAATTATTTTTGTCTCTATGCATGGGACGTATATTTATGAGAACTGGAAATGAAATTCTTGTGGTCTATTAAAATGATGAAAATGAATGATTATGATAAACTAATGAACTCACCAACCTTTTAGTTGACACTTTAAAGCATGTTTATTCTCAGGTATTAAAGAAATCTTCCGCTGTGCATTAGCTCATTTTAGAGATATTACTTGGAGTCATTCATGGCATATTTTGAAAGACGTTGCATTCGTGTCATTGAATTCAACAAGATTATTATTAAGTCAATTACAGTTGGATGTATTATGAAATGGTATGCATGCCGTCAACTTTCTATGCAATGAAAGTTTGTCTTTTAAAAACGAATGCAATGTTTGTAAAATTGTATCATATAGAGGTCAAGTACCTCGCGATGTAACCAACTATTGTGAATCATTTGTAATCGATATGGACTTCGTCCGGATGGATTAGCTCGGGTCGCTTCAGTTGGTATCAGAGCGGTGGTCTTAGCGAACCAGGTCTTGTATTAGTGTGTCTAACTGATAGTTGTTTAGATGCATTAGTGAGTATGGACTTCGACCGTGTCTGCTTGTCAAAAGTTTTGCTTATCATTTCGTGTCAAAACGTATCTGCTTATCATTCTAAGAAAATTACCTTCTTATCATTCTTAGTCTAGAAACGTCTTACTGCATTTAGTGCATCGATAGTGTATAGAAAAAATTCATATCTTAGCGTATCTGATGATTCATATCTTAGCGTATCTGTTACTGTAGACTTGCCTGACATATTCCGTAAATCCCTCCGTAATCTACACAACCTATATATATATATATATATATATATATATATATATATATATATATATATATATATATATATATATATATATATATATATATATATATATATATATATATATATATATATATATATATATATATATATATATATATATATATATATATATATATATATATAGGTATTCTATGTAAAAAGAATATCATCCGATATCCGAAAATTATTTCATATCGAAAAATCCTTTATTCAATCGTACGAAATGGAACTCGCTACTAGTTCAAGTCCCTCGGATTTCGACATGGAGTCCCACTCAAGCTACGAAAGCAGTGTGACCTGAATGGACCAACCAATCAGCCATCATCTATTCTGGATGAATTGGGGCTAGGTTCGTAGCCTACTTAGTCATTGGAGATAAGAAGAAGGTGATCGCTTTCATCTACCATATTGTCCTCTTGGCGAAGAACCTGACGCACTTACCGGCGAACCTGTCCGAAACACCATTTTCTCTCTCATTTCTAGAGTATCTCGTCATGATTATATCTTATCTCAGATTTTAGATCTTATTCATCTGCTCATTCCGACCGACAATCATCCCGGAATAATAGAAGTAGTCAACGAACTTCGCGCTCGAGTAATCAATTTGGAGAATATGGTGCAAAATTTATCAGCTTCAACAACATCACCGACACCACCAGTACCATCAGTAACAGCACCAGTACCATCAACAATCCATGCCTCAACATCACAATTTGTACCTCGAGCAAAACCATCGTTCTACATGACGTTGTACATCATTTATTTTCGTTCTTCATGGTGATTATGTAATCTATAATATTTTAGAGATTATGTATTCTAGTTCTAACGGTAAATCAAATGAGATTAATATTATATTAACTCATTAAATCCATGATTACATTTGAAGAAAATATATATGGAAGTATATTTTCATAAAGATTGTAATTAAAAATTCTTTTGTACAAACTGTTAATGGTGAAAATATTTTAACGGGTAGGTAATACCCGAGGAATATTTAGATTTCACATTAATAAGTTAAACTGTACATTCTTCGAATCTAATTCAACAGTCATTTACTATCCTACTTACATCCACAGATATACGTATCTGTTCACCACAGAATAACCATTTTCATTCAATTTCATATTTGGATTTTGATCTATCAGAATCCAACAAGTGGCATAATGAAGAAAACATTGGACAAAATAAAATTTGTTAAAGACAAACAAATTAATTATGAGAAATTTTGTTAAGAATCCACGCTAACTAATCCTAGCTAACTGTTCCTAGCTAACTGTTAATTCCTTATTACATTTTAATTATCGCAATTTATTTATCGCAATTTTAATTCTCGCATTTTTATTTATTGTCATTTAATTTCTGTTATTTATTTTACGCACTTTAAATATCGAGACACGTATACAATGTTTTGACATATCATATCGAGCCATCTATATATATTATTTGGAATAACCATAGACACTCTATATGCAGTAATGCTGGAGTTAATTATACAGGGTTGAGGTTGATTCTACAATAATATATATACTTTGAGTTGTGATCGAGTCTGAGACATGTATATAACGGGTCACGATACGTATTAATTAATTCGAATATTATAAACTATATATGAATTATTGAATTAGTAACTGTGGACTGCTAACTGTGGACTACCAACATTGGACAATTAAAATGAATTAAAATATTGAGTATAACATATGAAACTAAACAATTCTTCAAGTTTGCCACTTGATTTCATCTTAAACCTCATTTGTATCTTGACAATTACAATCTGCGTTCAAACCTTTCATGATTCCTGAAAACACCTCAATCAGAGGATGAACAAACTACACTTCATCTACGGAAGGAAAGATTTATGCATATAGTATTGCACCTGAAAAACACTCGTAACCTGAGTAAACGTTTAACACGTACCTGTACTAATTCCTTTAGTGTTATTATTACCCAAAATAACTTTACAATCCCTTTTCAAGGTAGTAAATTTTGTCACTGCTCCAGCAAATCAATTTCAACTTTTCATTTGAATAAACTCTATTATAACTATGATATATAAGTTTGCCTTTCATCACCGTTGTTGAAGAATCATTTATATTCCACCACATTAGCAGTAAACTTACTAGCTGTTTCATTATTCATTGATTTAAGTTTCTCCGGAAAAAAAATCAACTGTTAATTAAAAACCTTATCATATACTCATCCACACCTTATAACGAGAATGACCATACCAATTACCCGGAAATAACATTCAGTATTTTGAAATCTAGCAGCATGTTTACATCAACAGTTATATGTATACATATAATATTTACCTCTTAGAATTATGATCTTCCATTTTGGAACTCTGAAAAGCACCTAGTCTACGAATTAATACTCGGAAGGTTGAAAAAGCTGAATGAAGCAGCAAAAAAAAAACGTAAACAACCTTAACCGAAGTAATATTGATGAAAAAGAATAGAGTGTTGGAAACACGCAATAAAAAAAATTAATATTGGGAAGTGGATTATGCAAAACTATGAAAGAGGATGTGGACAAATCACCAGGATTAAACCTGAATTTAACGAATTCAGACGATTCAGTACCTGACGAAATCTCTAGCGAATATCTTGCTCTTTAATTATTCTAAATCATTACAGAAGAATTTTCTTCAGTAACCTGCGATCTTATAAATTCCAAAATATCTTCGATATTTCTGAGGATATTTTCATACATATTTTTTTCCGAAATTATTCATCTCTTCGCGCTATCTGTATTACATCATAAAAGAAACTATTTTAGTTTCTAAATTCTGAGATATTCGAGTTTAAAATAGGAATATTTTTGAAGTAGTGTTAGGAACTGAAGCATGAGTTAGTATAATATAATGACACTTGATCAACGTGATTATATTACAGTAAGTCATGCTGAGTTTCTAAATAGAACGTGATGATTCACAGATCATAACGTCATCATGTGCTATGTCACACGACTCTTGTATTCTATTTAACCTCTAAAATATCAAGCAAATATTTTCTTGATGATTCGGTCCTTTCCAGGGTATTCTGGTAATTTAACAAATCAAGATCATGTCATTACCATTTCTTTCTTAGAACATTAACAATGTTCATTCCGAAATTTATATCTGCGAATTCTGGACCATTACAAACAGTGCTTAATTTCAAGAAGAAGAAACGGAAGGACAAAGCTCCGAAATAGAAAGGGGGTACGAATCGCAGCAAATAAGAGAGAGCATTAACTGTGGATGACAATGATTATAGGAGAAAGAAGCAGGGACATCGAAATATAAGGGAATATATAAAACCCAACAACAATGCAGAAATTACAAATCGTGGATATTAATATGAATAGTAATATAAATACATGGTATAATTAAGAATAGTATCACCCCAAGGTAATAGTGGAAGTAAATAGATTTTTCTGGTGGAAGATTGAAAAAAGGACGACAGAAATGATAATTAGGAAAATATAAAGGATTAGAACTGGATTAAGCATTTTCACAATATTTTACATGTATGAACTAAGAAAGAAAGTATAGAAATGGTGAGAATAATGGAACGGAAGAGCTTAATTTATAATGGAAATAGCAGACAGAGTAATCGAGGCAGATCACCGTATTTAATTATAGAGATCTTAATTTCCTTACTCGCCGAAGAATCAAATATTTTAGATTTCGAAGATTATCTTTGAATCCCTTGAATTCCGGAATTCAACCAAGGCAACGTCAAAAGCTAAGACGCACCTTATTTTTCTAAATTCAACCAAGACAACGTCAAAAGCTAAAACGCACCTTATTTTCTAAATTCCACCGTGACTACATCAAAAGTTAAATCTCTATCTCAATCTGTTGTGACAGCTTCATTCGTACTCTTCGAATAATTGAATTGTTTTATCCATATTACTCAATAATGATAAAACTTAATTGATCAACTCATATGCATCATGACAGCATACTTAATGTCAACCATGACCATCTCACTCAATTTTCGGGACGAAATTTCTTTAACGGGTAGGTACTGTGATGACCCGGAAATTTTTGATCAAATTTAAACTTAATCTTTATATGAATTCGACACGATAAGCAAAGTCTATTAAATTGAGTCTCAAAATGGTTAAACAATTGTCTAAAATCATTTGACCATTGACTACTTTCAGCGATTCACAAACCTTTGATTGTAAAATTTAAATGTATATATATATAAATAATTGTATATTATAAATATTAATAATCCATATTGTGATTTAGTAACATAACTTAAACTTGTTATTTTTAATATATAAAGTATATTGAATATAAATGATTTCGAATATGAATTTTCAACGATAATAAAGTATTAAATATATGATGTGATACTTGAGTTTAATTGTTTTAATATATATGTAATTATTACATTTATCTAAGTAATAAAACTTGATATTTCAAAACATAATTATATATAGTAATTGTAATATATATATACATAATTAGAACTATATGCATATTATTAAAATGTATAAATATTATATATATTATATATTATGTAAATAATCAATACCATATAAATAAATGTAACTACAACATAAAATATATTTATGTTGTTGTTATTATTACTTTCATTATTATCATTAATTAATACAATTTATTATTTTTATCAATAATATTAGTACTACTATCATTATATAATTATTAGGATCATTGTTATTATTATTATTGTTAACACTAGTACCAATATTAGGATTAATAATGTCATTAATATAACTAATGTTATTATTATCAATATTTTTATTACTAGTATTATACTATGAGTGTTATTATTACTAGATTATGAGTATTATTATTATTTTAACACTATCACAAAAATAATATGAATTATTATTATAATCACTAATAATATTATTATTATTAACATTTTTTTATTTTATTTTTATTACCATTATTATATTATTAATATAATTATTAATTATTAATACTAATTATTTAAAAAAAAGTACAGACATATAACAGAATTTTTTTTTATTCTATCTACTTTATATTTTTTCTTTGTATGATTCTATTCTCCTGTCTGTTTTGGTTACCAGTCGATCTCAAATAATCACATCAAATTTCCTTCTTCAATTATTCAGTTCCATCTATCTATTAAACTACTGCATTGCGGAAATTAAAACAAAAACCCAGATTTCTAAAGCTCACACCCTGTTCTCATTCTGTTTTATCAAAAACTCGAATTTGAACCCAATATCAAAATCTAAAAATGCAGTCGGGTTAGGAATCTTATAGTCAAGCTATCTGCAAAAATTCAACTTTTAATTCCTCAAATTGATTTCGAATTTGTAAGTCAAAGTTTCATTTCAAAAAGTCAATTATTTTGTTCAGCTAAAAATTAGAACTCATGTTGATGTTTTAAGAGCAATTAATGATCCAGAAAGTTTCTAGGTATGTTTTACTAACTAATTCATGTTATAAATTTGGTCCAAAACAGTCTTGAATTCAATATTTGATTTTGAGTTCATGTTCTTGAACTTTGAAAAAATAAAAACTCGAATTCGAATTTCATTTAAAAATCCATAAATGTAGTTGTGTTAGGATTACTATAAACGAACTTTCTGAAAAATTAGAGGTTCCAATTCTTCAAATTGATTGAGAATTTGAGAGTCAAAGTTTAAAATTTAAAAAGTCAATATTTGTTCTTAAATCAAATTCAAGTTTTCTGATAATATTTAAGTTAAATTGATAATTCTATTGTAATCAAATGATGATTTAGAAAATATTTTCTGAAAGTGAATAGATCTCAAAACGTACTAAAATCCAAATAAAAAAATTCTCATCGTAGCAAGGCAGCGGCAGCAGCACTTTTATTTTTATTTTTTTAATTTTTTTCGATCCATTTAGTCACTCAATGAACATTCTGTATATACACTGAATCATGAAACTAATTAAAAACTCGTTATTACATGGGATTGATCCTTAGTCATTTTGTTTAAACTCATGAAGAAGAAGAACAAAATAGAAAAGGGTTAAAATGAAATTAGATAAGTTGTAAATCTAAAAAAACGTACTCAGCAGAATGGTTAAGGGGAGATTTGGATGAGCGGGAGGTCGCAGGTTCGAGTCCCGGCTTGGACAGTTTATTATTCTTTTTGGAGTCTTTGAAGGTAGTTCATTTATCAAGTTATTATTATTATTATTTTTATTATTATTATTATTAATATTATCATTATTGTTTTGATTATTATTATTGTTGTATTTAGTATTAAAAGTATTATTATTATGAGTAATATTAGTAATATTGTTAATATGAATATTAGTACTATTATTAATTAAGTAATAATATTATTATTAGTATTATTATTATTAAGTAGTATGAATATCAATTATTATTGTTACTATCAATATTATTATTCTTATTATTAATAGTATTATAAAACTTATTATCATCACTATCAATTTTATAAATGTTAACATCAAAATTTTCAGTAATATCTATATTATTATTATTAGAAGTATTATAATTATGACAATAAAAGTTTTAAAGATATTATTATTAAGATCATAAGTATATATATAAATGTATAGATTTAAAAACTATGAATAAAATTATGATTTAAGTGAATTAATAATTATTAATATCATTATCATCAATATTATTATTAAATTATTCATTTTATCAAAAACTACTAATATTATCATTATGAGATTTATAATCAAAAACTATCATCAATATTATTATTAACAAAATTATTAACTTTAATATTTTTACTAGTAACATTAGGTATTATCATTATTATCATTTTTACCATTACAAATAATATTATGGTATCATTATAATTACTATATTTTAACAAACAAATGATATATATATATATATATATATATATATATATATACACTTAATACATATAACAAAATAAAAACTTATATGGTTTTTCAAATCCTTTTTATTTTTTTAAATTTTAAGATTTTTATGGTTTTTCAAATATAAAAGTCTTTTATTCTCAAATATGAACAAATAATTGACAACCATGACATTCATATGATATTCATCTTAGTACAAAATCATCATGCAAAGTCAATTATATAACACAAGGAATCAAAACAACACTTAGTCAATTTCAGCACAATTCAAGCAGATTCGGTAAGTTATGAAAACTTTAGATTCTGTAACCAAATAAGCTTGAGTTTTCATATCAGAAAAATATAGAATAAACATGTTAAGTGTTTGAAGATAAAAATCAGAAAATTTCAAGGTACCAAATTTCAGACTCGGTATCAAGAACGAAAACCAGATTCGGTATCTTCATCAATTAACAGAAAGTCACTCAAACATGCATATTCTATCACATATCATGTAATTTCACAACCATGATCAAACAACCATTCAATTACAAGCATATTAACATGTTAATTGTATGAACAAATTCGGTATCAAGATAAGAACACATTCGGTAGATACAGAATCCATCAAATAAGCAATTAAACATGTAATCAGGCTCGGTCAAATGATAGATCAGTCAATTTAACTCAGATTAGACAAGATTTCATGTTGATCTTCCAAATCAATTGAGTTTAATCAAAGATTAATTGAAATCGACTCAGACTCGGTATAATCAACAAGATTTCAAAAATTAAAGATCATAATCCAGTTATTTTGAACTTTTCTGGTTGATAAAAACATAATTATCTCAGATCTACAATAATATATCTTAAACATTGATTAAAATGAACAATTACCAAGAATTTGAAGAAACAGAATGACGAACTCGGTAGAATTAGGCAGATTCGGTATAATCAACAGACTCGGTAGGTAATTAATAACAGTAAGAGTAATGTTTGACTTTGACTCTCCTTTTATAGATACCGAAGGTAAAATACCGAATGGGCTTTACAGAATGGGCCTAATATACCGAATTCAGTCCAATTTTTCAAAACATAAGCAATTTAACTCCAAATCTTGACAAATTGATTTTTCCTCTTGAAATCCATTTCAATCTTTTCATGAAAAACAATTCTGAGACAAAATTTTTTTTTTTTTTGAAAACTTTGAACTTACCGAATCTGTACAGTTGGTTGTCAGACTCGGTAAAATGCTAAAAATAGCATTTATTCAGTAAAATTTAAATATTTTTGGATTTAATCTTTTCCAATTTTTATGAATTTTTCAAAATAAGATTTGTACTTAAAAGAACTTTGAATTTTATACAAATTACAAATCTCCAGTGATACCAATTGTTGACACGGGTTGCATATTGAGATGTATACAAGCCATAGTGAATTATTTCAGATAAAAATAAAGAAATTTTGAATTCACTTTTGAAAAACAATATTTTTGAATCATTTTCTCATTTTCTCCCTTTTTCTCCCCCTCAAAATGTGATATACAAGAAAGTAAATCAACATTTTGATTATGTTCCCAAGAAAATGAATCAACTCCCCCTTGAAATAGGATATCAATGAGTTACCTCCCCCTTGCGTAACCATTGAACAAATGTACCTAGGAAGTTATCATTAATCTAAAGGCAGTCCCTTAAAGAAAAATTATCTAAAGCACTGAAACTTAGTTGCTCCCCCTAGAAAGTATCTACTCCCCCTAAACACGAGATCCTAAAAATAAGTCCCAACAGATCTAAGGAATATCAAGCACTATACTCTACCATGCCAATCTCTTTGATCAAGAATTTTAGCCTAAGTTCATCTAAAGGTTTAGTGAACATGTCAGCTAACCGCACTTTAGTAGGCACAAAGTATAATTCTACATCCCCTTTCTCTACATAGTCCTTAATGAAATGATAACGAATATCTATGTGTTTAGTTTTAGAATGCTGAACCGGGTTGCTTGTTATTGCAATAGCACTTTGTGAATCACAATAGATCGGGGTCTTAGAAATCTTAAAGCCATAGTCCAAGAGTTGAGTTTGCATCCACAAAACTTGTGAACAACAGTGAGCTACAGCAATGTACTCAGACTCAGCTGTTGATAAAGACACACAGTTCTGCTTTTTGGATGACCAACCAACTAGCCTATTCCCCAACATCTGAATTGATCCAGATGTGCTTTTTCTATCAACATGGCAACCACCATGATCCGCATCAGTATAAGCAGTGAGATTGAAATCGGATCCATGAGGATACCAGATCCCAAGGTTAGGTGTACCTTTAAGGTATTGAAAAATCCTAACAACCGCTTTGGAGTGAGATTTCTTAGGGTTAGACTGAAAGCGGGCAAAGACAGTTACGGCAAGTGTAATGTCTGGTCGACTTGCAGTCAGATACATTAAAGAACCAACCATGCTTCGATAAAGCGTAATATCAAAGGGTTCCCCATTAGTATCAGCATCCAGTAAAGTCCTCATTGGGGTTGTCATTGGTTTTAAAGCAGTCATTTTAAAACGTTTTAGCATATCATTGATATACTTTGTTTGACTGATAAAAATCCCATTTGGTAATTGTTTTACTTGTAACCCCAAGAAGAAAGTTAACTGGTCAAGCATGCTCATTTCGAATTTGCTGGCCATAAGGTCACCAAATTCTTTGCATAAGGCCGGGGACGTGGAACCAAAAATAATATCATCAACGTAAATTTGAACCAAGAGAATGTGACCGTGGTTTTTACGGATGAATAGCGTTGTATCAATCGTTCCACGAGAGAAGCCATTGTCCAGCAAATACTTTGTTAAGGTCTCGTACCATGCATGCGGTGCTTGCTTCAGACCGTATAAAGCTTTCTCCAAGTAGTAAAGTTGGTTTGGATGAATGGGATCGACAAAGCCCTCTGGTTGATCAACATAGACTTCCTCTTGAAGATAACCATTCAGAAAAGCAGTTTTGACATCCATTTGAAACACCGTGAACTTCATATGAGAAGCAAATGCAAGGAAAAGACGAATTGCCTCAATCCTAGCAACCAGAGCAAACTTTTCGTCATAATCAATGCCTTCTTGTTGTCGATATCCTTTGGCCACAAGACGTGCCTTGTTTCGAACCACAATTCCATCAGAATCTTTCTTGTTCTTGAAAATCCACTTTACCCCTATTGGTCGTTGACCCGTTGGTCTTGGAACTAATCGCCATTCTTTCAATCGTTCAAATTGATTGATCTCGTCTTGCATTGCAACTACCCAGTATGGATCTAGTAAAGCTTGAGCAACCGTTGTTGGTTCAATCTTACTAAGAAAGGCTGTGAATAGACACATATTCTGAGTAGCCCTTCGAGTTGACATTGGAGCAGATGCGTCACCAATAATAAGATCTATTGGATGACTTTTAGTCCATCGGGTGTATGTAAGAGGTTGTACATCAGTGGTATCCATTGAAACATCAACCGTTGTTGACGTTGAGCCTTGATCCGCTGGATCTGATGTAACATTATCTAATGGATTCAATAGAGTTTCTGGAGAAACAGCTGGAGTTGTATCAACTGATGAATCTTGAATTGGTTCAAGATTATCAGTAACAGGAGGTTGGAGGGAGGATGAAGAAGCAACAGGTGAATCAGTTGGTGTTGAATCTTCATCAAAAAGACTTTGAAGAGTCTCCACAGTAGTTGACTGTGATGGTGTAACCGGTACGGCTTGAACATTTGAATCCCGTTGAGGAGTATAAAGACTATCAAACAAGATATCCAGTTCCTCTGAAGTAACCGTAGGAACACCCTTCTTCGAGAAAATTGAGTTTTGCGCGGAAGAAGTAATAGCCAGGTTAGGATCGGGTTTTGAACTGAGTTGTTCAAAAGCCATTCCCGAAAATTTATCGAACTTGACGTTAATGCTCTCTTTAATCATTTTTGTCCGCTTATGATAAACACGATAAGCAACTTTGTTCGAGGAATAACCAAGAAATATGGCCTGATCGCCATGAGGATCAAACTTTCCAAGGCTGTCAAAATCGTTAAGCACATAGCATATACAACCAAAAACACGAAAATATTTGACATTCGGGCGTCTACCATATAATAACTCATATGGAGTTTTATCAAAACGTTTGTTTACAATACATCGATTTTGGGTATAGCATGCAGTTGAAATGGCCTCCCACCACATTTTTGGAGGTAATTTGGAGTAGGCAAGCATCGTTCGTGCTGCTTCGCACAACGTACAATTACGTCGTTCGACTACTCCATTTTGTTGGGGGGTTCGAGCAGCAGAGAACTGATGTTCAATGCCTTTGTCTTTCAAATAACTATCAAGCGGGTCATTCTTAAATTCCGTCCCATTATCAGTTCTGATGCTCTTAACATGTTTGTTAAAAGAGCGTTGAATCTTTTTAATGAATTCAATGATAATGGCGGGGGTTTCTGACTTAGTTCGCAAAAGAAAAATCCATGTAAACCGGGTATAGTCATCAACAATGACAAGCACATGTTTCTTGCCACCGAGGCTAGAAATACGCATGGGTCCACATAAGTCCATATGCAATAATTGAAAAGACGATGAAGTACTGGGCTTTGCTTATGCGGATGATTAGTCCGTTTCAGCTTACCCATCGCACATGATGGACACACATGATGCTTATCATATTGAAAGGTTAGAATACCATCAACTAAATCTTTAGAGACTAGTCGATTGATACTCTTGTAATTCAGGTGTGACATCCGATGATGCCATAACCATGAATTTTCTTTGGTAGAACGAGTGGCCAAACACATGGTTGCATGTGATGGTGCATCATAGAGGTCAATAGTATATAGTGAAGCACAATGTTTACCAACAAGAAGATCATTCCCTCCGGTGGATTGCACCGAGCAATGTCGACGTTCAAACAAAACTTTGAGATCTCCATCGCAGAATTGGCTCACACTAAATAAACTGCACCCCAAACTGTAGTGACCCGAACTTTTCCATGTTTATATATATATTAAATGAAATTGTTATTTACATGATTAAGTGTTTCCAACATGTTAAGCAATCAAACTTGTTAAGACTTGATTAATTGAAATAGGTTTCATATAGACAATTGACCACCCAAGTTGACCGGTGATTCACGAACGTTAAAACTTGTAAAAACTATACGATGACATATATATATGGTTATATATATAGTTAACATGATTTTATTATAAGTATGTATCTCATTAGGTATTTTAACAATGAGTTATATACATAAAAATGAGACTATTAATTTAAGAAACTCGAAAACGATATATATAACGATTATCGTTATAACAACGTCTTACTAGGTACATATGAATCATATTAAGATATTGATACACTTGGTTAATTATTTTAAATGATAAGTAAATATATTATTAAGTGTATTAACAATGAAATACATATGTAAAAATAAGACTACTAACTTAATGATTTCGAAACGAGACATATATGTAACGATTATCGTTGTAACGACATTTAACTGTATATATATCATACTAAGATATATTATATATTATAATATCATGATAATATAATAATTTAACATCTCATTTGTTATAATAAACAATGGGTTAACAACATTCAACAAGATCGTTAACCTAAAGGTTTCAAAACAACGTTTACATGTAACGACTAACGATGACTTAACGACTCAGTTAAAATGTATATACATGTAGTGTTTTAATATGTATTCATACACTTTTGAAAGACTTCAAGACACTTATCAAAATACTTCTACTTAACAAAAATGCTTACAATTACATCCTCGTTCAGTTTCATCAACAATTCTACTCGTATGCACCCGTATTGGTACTCGTACAATACACAGCTTTTAGATGTATGTACTATTGGTATATACACTCCAATGATCAGCTCTTAGCAGCCCATGTGAGTCACCTAACACATGTACGAACCATCATTTGGCAACTAGCATGAAATATCTCATAAAATTACAAAAATATGAGTAATCATTCATGACTTATTTACATGAAAACAAAATTACATATCCTTTATATCTAATCCATACACCAACGACTAAAAACACCTACAAACACTTTCATTCTTCAATTTTCTTCATCTAATTGATCTCTCTCAAGTTCTATCTTCAAGTTCTAAGTGTTCTTCATAAATTCCAAAAGTTCTAGTTTCATAAAATCAAGAATACTTCCAAGATTGCAAGTTTACTTCCAAGTTTTCTAAATCCATTCCAAGTAATCATCCAAGATCAAGAAACCTTTGTTACTTACAGTAGGTTATCTTTCTAATACAAGGTAATAATCATATTCAAACTTTAATTCAATTTCTATAACTATAATAATCTTATTTCGAGTGAAAATCTTACTTGAAATTGTTTTCGTGTCATGATTCTGCTTCAAGAACTTTCAAGCCATCCAAGGATCCTTTGAAGCTAGATCTATTTTTCTCATTTCCAGTAGGTTTATCCAAGGAACTTGAGGTAGTAATTATGTTCATAACATCATTCGATTCATACATATAAAGCTATCTTATTCGAAGGTTTAAACTTGTAATCACTAGAACATAGTTTAGTTAATTCTAAACTTGTTCGCAAATAAAAGTTAATCCTTTTAACTTGACTTTTAAAATCAACTAAACACATGTTCTATATCTATATGATATTCTAACTTAATGATTTAAAACCTGGAAACACAAAAAACACCGTAAAACCGGATTTACGCCGTCATAGTAACACCGCGGGCTGTTTTGGGTTAGTTAATTAAAAAACTATGATAAACTTTGATTTAAAAGTTGTGATTCTGGGAAAATGATTTTTATTATGAACATGAAACTATATCCAAAAATTATGGTTAAACTCAAAGTGGAAGTATGTTTTCTAAAATGGTCATCTAGACGTCGTTCTTTCGACTGAAATGACTACCTTTACAAAAATGACTTGTAACTTATTTTTTTGACTATAAACCTATACTTTTTATGTTTAGATTCATAAAATAGAGTTCAATATGAAACATAGCAATTTGATTCACTCAAAACGGATTTAAAATGAAGAAGTTATGGGTAAAACAAGATTGGATAATTTTTCTCATTTTAGCTACGTGAAAATTGGTAACAAATCTATTCCAACCATAACTTAATCAACTTGTATTGTATATTGTGTAATCTTGAGATATCATAGACACGTATACAATGTTTCGACCTATCATGTCGACACATCTATATATATTTCGGAACAACCATAGACACTCTATATGTGAATGTTGGAGTTAGCTATACAGGGTTGAGGTTGATTCCAAAATATATATAATTTGATTTGTGATCAATACTGAGATACGTATACACTGGGTCGTGGATTGATTCAAGATAATATTTATCGATTTATTTCTGTACATCTAACTGTGGATAACTAGTTGTAGGTTACTAACGAGGACAGTTGACTTAATAAACTTAAAACATCAAAATATATTAAAAGTGTTGTAAATATATTTTGAACATACTTTGATATATATGTATATATTGTTATAGGTTCGTGAATCAACCAGTGGCCAAGTCTTACTTCCCAACGAAGTAAAAATCTGTGAAAGTGAGTTATAGTCCCACTTTTAAAATCTAATATTTTTGGGATGAGAATACATGCAGGTTTTATAAATGATTTACAAAATAGACACAAGTACGTGAAACTACATTCTATGGTTGAATTATCGAAATCGAATATGCCCCTTTTTATTAAGTCTGGTAATCTAAGAATTAGGGAACAGATACCCTAATTGACGCGAATCCTAAAGATAGATCTATTGGGCCTAACAAACCCCATCCAAAATACCGGATGCTTTAGTACTTCGAAATTTATATCATATCCGAAGGGTGTCCCGGAATGATGGGGATATTCTTATATAGGCATCTTGTTAATGTCGGTTACCAGGTGTTCACCATATGAATGATTTTTATCTCTATGTATGGGATGTGTATTGAAATATGAAATCTTGTGGTCTATTGTTACGATTTGATATATATAGGTTAAATCTATAACTCACCAACATTTTTGTTGACATTTAAAGCATGTTTATTCTCAGGTGAATACTAAGAGCTTCCGCTGTTGCATACTAAAATAAGGACAAGATTTGGAGTCCATGTTTGTATGATATTGTGTAAAAACTGCATTCAAGAAACTGATTTCGATGTAACATATTTGTATTGTAAACCATTATGTAATGGTCGTGTGTAAACATGATATTTTAGATTATCATTATTTGATAATCTACGTAAAGCTTTTTAAACCTTTATTTATGAAATAAAGGTTAAGGTTTGTTTTAAAAATGAATGCAGTCTTTGAAAAACGTCTCATATAGAGGTCAAAACCTCGCAACGAAATCAATTAATATGGAACGTTTTTAATCAATAAGAACGGGACATTTCAGTTGGTATCCGAGCGTTGGTCTTAGAGAACCAGAAAATTTGAATTAGTGTGTCTTATCGAGTTTGTTAGGATGCATTAGTGAGTCTGGACTTCGACCGTGTTTTCTTTAAAAATGATTGCTTAACATTTTTGTTGGAAACTATATATTATTAACATGTATATATTATGTGATATATTAATCTCTTAACATGTTTGATATTGTGTGATAGATGTCTACCTCTAGCACAAATCTCATTGACTCACCTAATAATAACGAAGAGTCGAATATATATTGGACTGATTCACAAGTTCCCAAAGAAGAACCGGAAGAAGAATCAGAACCGGAAGAAGAGTCAGAACCGGAAGAGGAGGAACTGGAGGAGGAAATAGAACCGGTGGGAGAAATAATAAAACGGTTAAGTAAAAGAAAATCCTCAACCAACCGACCAAGGTTAATTATGGTCAATGGTGTTTCCGCCAAGGAAGCAAAATATTGGGAGGATTACCAATTCTCCGATGAATCGGATTCCGACGAAAATTCCGATGATGTTATAGAAATTACCCCAACTGAATTTAAAAAGGCAAAAGAAAATAATAAGGGAAAGGGAATAAAAATAGAGAAATCTAATTCCAACCCCGATGAACTTTATATGTATCGTCAACCCCCGAAGCCCTTAAGTTGTAACAATGACCCGGCAACCTCTAAACCACCAGGTTTTTCTAAACCGTTGTGGAAAACGACAGCTCGTATTAGGGGAACATCATATATCCCTAGAAACTTGGCAAAACGAATCAAAACCGAAGAAGAAGAAATGAGCGAGTCGGAATAAGATAGTTGTATTCGTGTGGTGTAATATATGTAATATAGTGTGCTTATGCTTTATGATATATGTAAAAATTGCTTGTATTAATAAGTATTTTTTTTATGAATCTAACTCTTGTCTATTTTACAGTATAAAAACACAAAATGGATAGACAACCCAATATTTTAAGAGACCTACCCGGAGACATGATTGATGAAATCTTGTCTAGAGTCGGTCAGAATTCTTCGGCACAACTATTTACGGCAAAATCAGTTTGTAAGACATTCGAAGAACGTTCCAAGAATGTCTTGGTTTATAAGAGACTTTTGTTTGAAAGATGGGGGATATCACATTGGGAAACCCATAAGTTACGATGTGTTTACTTTGACGCATATATTGCGGGGAACCCAAATGCTATTTTACGCAACGGGTTAAGAAATTATTTTGACTCATTGTATCCGAATATAGGACTTCATGATTTAGAAAAAGCGGCTAACATGCAACATAAAGAAGCATGCTATGCTTACGGGTTAGTAATGTTCGCTTCTCACCAAAGTGAGAAAAAGAACATCGGGCTACAACTATTAAACAAAACGTTCCCACAAGTGATGAAGTCAGTAATTGGGGTAAGAAATGAGGTTTTTAGGTTATTACGAGACTGTTGGTCATTACGTAACCCTCGTCCCTTTGACAACGTTACAACACGCTGTCTTATCAACGGCCATAACGGTTATGTTCCACAAGACCAAGGATGGGAAGTAGTCCTAGTAAAACCAGAATGCATGACTTGTTTCTGGACGTATGAATTACGTGTCTTTATTGCCTTTGCTGAACGACTTGTGTACTAGCTAGAATTATCTTCACAACTATCTTGTATCAAAGTTATTGTGTGCTATATTTCATGCTTTATGTAAAATAAGCGGTGTTGTAAGTTTGTAAAATATTGTATAAAAGTTTGAACGCGAAATATTATTATAATCAGTTTTTCATATAGAATTGTAGTAGTTGAATTGTATATTAGCTATTAAGTATGAACTTAACGGGTAGGTACTACCCGAATTTAAACTTATAAAACGCTAATATGAAGAAAAAGCTTTTATAAATGAGTTCATATTATGCTACGAAATACTAGTAACTACTCTTAATATTCTGTATGATTAACTTGTTTCATTTGACTATTTTGAAGGAAATGGCACCGACTACTCGACACACCGTGAATATGAATGAAGAGGAATTCCGTACTTTTCTAGCTTCAAACATAGCATCAGTACAGGCTGCGCTACATACCAACAATAACCTTGGATCTAGCAGTACAGGAAATCGTGTAGGATGCACCTATAAAGAATTCACTGCCTGCAAACCTTTGGAATTTGATGGAACCGAAGGACCGATCGGATTGAAACGGTGGACCGAGAAGGTCGAATCGGTGTTTGCCATAAGTAAGTGTACTGAAGAGGACAAAGTGAAGTACGCTACGCATACCTTCACAGGTTCTGCGTTAACATGGTGGAATACCTATCTAGAGCAAGTGGGACAAGATGATGCGTACGCACTACCGTGGTCAGCATTCAAGCACTTGATGAACGAGAAGTACCATCCCAGAACCGAGGTCAATAAGCTCAAGACAGAACTTAGAGGGTTACGAACCCAAGGATTTGATATTACCACGTACGAAAGACGATTAACAAAATTGTGCCTATTGTGTCCGAGAGCGTTCGAAGATGAGGAAGAGAAGATCGACGCGTTTGTGAAAGGATTACCGGAAAGAATCCAAGAAGATATAGGTTCACACGAGCCCGCCTCCTTACAACAGGCATGTAGAATGGCTCACAAACTAGTGAACCAGATTGAGGAAAGAATTAAAGAACAGACGGCTGAAGAGGCCAATGTGAAGCAAGTCAAAAGAAAGTGGGAGGAAAACGGTGATAAGAATCACCAATACAACAACAGCAATTACAATAATAATCGCAACAATTATCCCAACAATCGCAACATCAATTGCAACTATAACAAACGGCCCAACAACAACAACAACAACAACAACAGCAACTACAACAATCATCCCAACAACAATAACAACAATCAGAAGCAGCTATGCCAAAGGTGTGAAAAGTATCACTCGGGGTTCTGCACCAAATTTTGCAACAAGTGTAAAAGAAATGGTCATAGCGCGGCGAAGTGTGAGGTCTACGGACCAGGGGTTAACAGAACGAAAGGAAAAAATGGTGTCGGAACGAGTAATGGCGGAGCAAGTAGTGTCGGAGCAAGTTATGCCAATGTAGTTTGTTATAAATGTGGAAAACCGGGCCACATTATTAGAAATTGCCCGAACCAGGAGAAAACGAATGGACAAGGCCGCGGAAGAGTTTTCAATATTAATGCGGCAGAGGCACAGGAAGACCCGGAGCTTGTTACGGGTACGTTTCTTATTGACAATAAATCTGCTTACGTTTTATTTGATTCGGGTGCGGATAGAAGCTATATGAGTAGAGATTTTTGTGCTAAATTAAGTTGTCCATTGATGCCGTTGGATAGTAAATTTTTACTCGAATTAGCAAACGGTAAATTAATTTCAGCAGATAATATATGCCGGAATCGAGAAATTAAACTGGGTAGCGAAATATTTAAGATTGATTTGATACCAGTAGAGTTAGCGAGTTTTGATGTAATAGTTGGCATGGACTGGCTTAAGAAGGTGAAAGCAGAGATCGTATGTTATAAAAATGCAATTCGCATTGTACGAGAAGAAGGAGAGCCCTTAATGGTGTATGGAGAAAAGGGCAACATGAAGCTACATCTTATTAGTAATTTGAAGGCACAAAAACTAATAAGAAAAGGTTGCTATGCTGTTCTAGCACACATCGAGAAAGTACAAACTGAAGAAAAGAGCATCAATGATGTTCCCGTCGCAAAAGAATTTCCCGATGTATTTCCGAAAGAATTACCGGGACTACCTCCACATCGATCTGTTGAATTTCAAATAGATGTTGTACCAGGAGCTGCACCAATAGCTCGTGCTCCTTATAGACTCGCACCCAGCGAGATGAAAGAACAGCAAAGCCAATTACAAGAACTTTTAGAGCGTGGTTTCATTCGACCAAGCACATCACCGTGGGGAGCTCCTGTTTTGTTTGTCAAGAAGAAAGATGGTACATTCAGGTTGTGTATCGACTACCGAGAGTTGAACAAACTTACCATCAAGAACCGCTACCCACTACCGAGAATCGATGACTTATTTGATCAACTACAAGGCTTGTCTGTTTATTTGAAGATCGATTTACGTTCTGGATATCATCAAATGCGAGTAAAGGAGGATGATATTCCAAAAACTGCTTTTAGGACGCGTTATGGTCATTACGAGTTTATGGTTATGCCGTTTGGATTGACTAACGCACCAGCTGTGTTCATGGACCTTATGAACCGAGTGTGTGGGCCATATCTTGACAAGTTTGTCATTGTTTTCATCGATGACATACTTATTTACTCAAAGAATGATCAAGAGCACGAAGAACATTTGAGAAAAGTGCTAGAAGTATTGAGAAAAGAAAAACTGTACGCTAAGTTTTCAAAGTGTGCATTTTGGTTGGAAGAAGTTCAATTCCTCAGTCACATAGTGAACAAAGAAGGTATCCAGGTGGACCCGGCAAAGATCGAAACCGTTGAAAAGTGGGAAACCCCAAAAACTCCGAAGCATATACGTCAATTTTTAGGATTGGCTGGTTACTACAGAAGATTCATCCAAGATTTCTCCAAAATAGCAAAACCCTTGACTGCATTAACGCATAAAGGGAAGAAATTTGAATGGAAGGATGAACAAGAGTAGGCGTTTCAATTATTGAAGAAAAAGCTAACTACGGCACCTATATTGTCATTGCCTGAAGGGAATGATGATTTTGTGATTTATTGTGACGCATCAAAGCAAGGTCTCAGTTGTGTATTAATGCAACGGACGAAGGTGATTGCTTATGCGTCTAGACAATTGAAGATTCACGAGCAAAATTATACGACGCATGATTTGGAATTAGGCGCGGTTGTTTTTGCATTAAAGACTTGGAGGCACTACGTATATGGGGTCAAAAGTATTATATATACCGACCACAAAAGTCTTCAACACATATTTAATCAGAAACAACTGAATATGAGGCAGCGTAGGTGGATTGAATTGTTGAATGATTATGACTTTGAGATTCATTACCACCCGGGGAAGGCAAATGTGGTAGCCGACGCCTTGAGCAGAAAGGACAGAGAACCCATTCGAGTAAAATCTATGAATATAATGATTCACACTAACCTTACTACTCAAATAAAGGAGGCGCAACAAGGAGTTTTAAAAGAGGGAAATTTAAAGGATGCAATACCCAAAGGATCGGAGAAGCATCTTAATTTTCGGGAAGACGGAACCCGGTATAGGACTGAAAGAATTTGGGTACCAAAATTTGGAGATATGAGAGAAATGGTACTTAGAGAAGCTCATAAAACCAGATACTCAATACATCCTGGAACGGGGAAGATGTACAAGGATCTTAAGAAACATTTTTGGTGGCCAGGTATGAAAGCCGATATTGCTAAATATGTAGGAGAATGTTTGACGTGTTCTAAGGTCAAAGCTGAACATCAGAAACCATCAGGTCTACTATAACAACCTGAAATCCCGGAATGGAAATGGGAAAACATTACCATGGATTTCATTACTAAATTGCCAAGGACTGCAAGTGGTTATGATACTATTTGGGTAATAGTTGATCGTCTCACCAAGTCAGCACACTTCCTACCAATAAGAGAAGATGACAAGATGGAGAAGTTAGCAATACTGTATTTGAAGGAAGTCGTCTCCATACATGGAATACCAATCTCTATTATCTCTGATAGGGATGGCAGATTTATTTCAAGATTCTGGCAGACATTACAGCAAGCATTGGGAACTTGTCTAGACATGAGTACTGCCTATCATCCACAAACTGATGGGCCGAGCGAAAGGATGATACAAACACTTGAAGACATGCTACGAGCTTGTGTTATTGATTTCGGAAACAGTTGGGATCGACATCTACCGTTAGCAGAATTTTCCTACAACAACAGCTAGCATTCAAGCATTGAGATGGCGCTGTTTGAAGCACTTTATGGTAGAAAGTGCAGGTCTCCGATTTTTTGGAGTGAAGTGGGGGATAGACAGATTACGGGTCCGGAGATAATACAAGAAACTACCGAGAAAATCATCCAAATTCAACAAAGATTGAAAACCGCCCAGAGTCGACAAAAGAGCTACGCGGACAGTAAAAGAAAAGATATAGAGTTTGAAATTGGAGAAATGGTCATGCTTAAGGTTTCACCTTGGAAAGGCGTTGTTTGATTTGGTAAACGGGGGAAACTAAATCCAAGGTACATTGGACCATTCAAGATTATAGATCGTGTCGGACCAGTAGCTTTCCAACTGGAGCTACCTCAACAACTCGCGGCTGTACATAACACTTTCCACGTCTCAAATTTGAAGAAATGTTTTGCTAAAGAAGATCTCACTATTCCGTTGGACGAAATCCAAATCAATGAAAAACTTCAATTCATTGAAGAACCCGTCGAAATAATGGATCGTGAGGTTAAGAGACTTAAACAAAACAAGATACCGATTGTTAAGGTTCGATGGAATGCTCGTAGAGGACCCGAGTTCACCTAGGAGCATGAAGATCAGATGAAGAAGAAATACCCGCATTTATTTCCAGAAGATACGTCAACACCTCCAACTGCTTAAAATTTCGGGACGAAATTTATTTAACGAGTAGGTACTGTAGTGACCCGAACTTTTCCATGTTTATATATATATTAAATGAAATTGTTATTTACATAATTAAATGTTTCCAACATGTTAAGCAATCAAACTTGTTAAGACTTGATTAATTGAAATAGGTTTCATATAGACAATTGACCACCCAAGTTGACCGGTGATTCACGAACGTTAAAACTTGTAAAAACTATACGATGACATATATATGGTTATATATATAGTTAACATGATTTTATTATAAGTATGTATCTCATTAGGTATTTTAACAATGAGTTATATACATAAAAATGAGACTATTAATTTAAGAAACTCGAAAACGATATATATAACGATTATCGTTATAACAACGTCTTACTAGGTACATATGAATCATATTAAGATATTAATACACTTGGTTAATTATGTTAAATTATAAGTAAATATATTATTAAGTGTATTAACAATGAAATACATATGTAAAAATAAGACTACTAACTTAATGATTTCGAAACGAGACATATATGTAACGATTATCGTTGTAACGACATTTAACTGTATATATATCATACTAAGATATATTATATATTATAATATCATGATAATATAACAATATAACATCTCATTTTTTATAATAAACAATGGGTTAACAACATTCAACAAGATCGTTAACCTAAAGGTTTCAAAACAACGTTTACATGTAACGACTAACGATGACTTAACGACTCAGTTAAAATGTATATACATGTAGTGTTTTAATATGTATTCATACACTTTTGAAAGACTTCAAGACACTTATCAAAATACTTCTACTTAACAAAAATGCTTACAATTACATCCTCGTTCAGTTTCATCAACAATTCTACTCGTATGCACCCGTATTGGTACTCGTACAATGCACAGCTTTTAGATGTATGTACTATTGGTATATACACTCCAATGATCAGCTCTTAGCAGCCTGTGTGAGTCACCTAACACATGTGGGAACCATCATTTGGCAACTAGCATGAAATATCTCATAAAATTATAAAAATATGAGTAATCATTCATGACTTATTTAGATGAAAACAAAATTACATATCCTTTATATCTAATCCATACACCAACGACCAAAAACACCTACAAACACTTTTATTCTTCAATTTTCTTCATCTAATTGATCTCTCTCAAGTTCTATCTTCAAGTTCTAAGTGTTCTTCATAAATTCCAAAAGTTCTAGTTTCATAAAATCAAGAATACTTCCAAGATTGCAAGTTTACTTCCAAGTTTTCTAAATCCATTCCAAGTAATCATCCAAGATCAAGAAACCTTTGTTACTTACAGTAGGTTATATTTCTAATACAAGGTAATAATCATATTCAAACTTTAATTCAATTTCTATAACTATAACAATCTTATTTCGAGTGGAAATCTTACTTAAAATTGTTTTCGTGTCATGATTCTGCTTCAAGAACTTTCAAGCCATCCAAGGATCCTTTGAAGCTAGATCTATTTTTCTCATTTCTAGTAGGTTTATCCAAGGAACTTGAAGTAGTAATTATGTTCATAACATCATTCGATTCATACATATAAAGCTATCTTATTCGAAGGTTTAAACTTGTAATCACTAGAACATAGTTTAGTTAATTCTAAACTTGTTCGCAAATAAAAGTTAATCCTTCTAACTTGACTTTTAAAATCAACTAAACACATTTTATATATCTATATGATATGCTAACTTAATGATTTAAAACCTGGAAATATGAAAAACACCGTAAAACCGGATTTACGCCGTCATAGTAACACCGCGGGCTGTTTTGGGTTAGTTAATTAAAAAACTATGATAAACTTTGATTTAAAAGTTGTTATTCTGGGAAAATGATTTTTATTATGAACATGAAACTATATCCAAAAATTATGGTTAAACTCAAAGTGGAAGTATGTTTTCTAAAATGGTCATCTAGACGTCGTTCTTTCGACTGAAATGACTACCTTTAAAAAAATGACCTGTAACTTATTTTTTCGACTATAAATCTATACTTTTTATATTTAGATACATAAAATAGAGTTCAATATGAAACCATAGCAATTTGATTCACTCAAAACAGATTTAAAATGAAGAAGTTATGGGTAAAACAAGATTGGATAATTTTTCTCATTTTAGCTACGTGAAAATTGGTAACAAATCTATTCCAACCATAACTTAATCAACTTGTATTGTATATTATGTAATCATGAGATACCATAGACACGTATACAATGTCATGTCGACATATCTATATATATTTCGGAACAACCATAGACACTCTATATGTGAATGTTGGAGTTAGCTATACAGGGTTGAGGTTGATTCCAAAATATATATAGTTTGAGTTGTGATCAATACTGAGATACGTATACACTGGGTCGTGGATTGATTCAAGATAATATTTAACGATTTATTTCTGTACATCTAACTGTGGACAACTAGTTGTAGGTTACTAACGAGGACAGCTGACTTAATAAACTTAAAACATCAAAATATATTAAAAGTGTTGTAAATATATTTTGAACATACTTTGATATATATGTATATATTGTTATAGGTTCGTGAATCAACCAGTGGCCAAGTCTTACTTCCCGACGAAGTAAAAATCTGTGAAAGTGAGTTATAGTCCCACTTTTAAAATCTAATATTTTTGGGATGAGAATACATGCAGGTTTTATAAATGATTTACAAAATAGACACAAGTACGTGAAACTACATTCTATGGTTGAATTATCGAAATCGAATATGCCCCTTTTTATTAAGTCTGGTAATCTAAGAATTAGGGAACAGATACCCTAATTGACGCGAATCCTAAAGATAGATCTATTGGGCCTAACAAACCCCATCCAAAATACCGGATGCTTTAGTACTTCGAAATTTATATCATATCCGAAGGGTGTCCCAGAATGATGGGGATATTCTTATATAGGCATCTTGTTAATGTCGGTTACCAGGTGTTCACCATATGAATGATTTTTATCTCTATGTATGGGATGTGTATTGAAATATGAAATCTTGTGGTCTATTGTTACGATTTGATATATATAGGTTAAACCTATAACTCACCAACATTTTTGTTGACGTTTAAAGCATGTTTATTCTCAGGTGAATACTAAGAGCTTCCGCTGTTGCATACTAAAATAAGGACAAGATTTGGAGTCCATGTTTGTATGATATTGTGTAAAAACTGCATTCAAGAAACTGATTTCGATGTAACATATTTGTATTGTAAACCATTATGTAATGGTCGTGTGTAAATAGGATATTTTAGATTATCATTATTTGATAATCTACGTAAAGATTTTTAAACCTTTATTTATGAAATAAAGGTTATGGTTTGTTTTAAAAATGAATGCAGTCTTTGAAAAACGTATCATATAGAGGTCAAAACCTCGCAACGAAATCAATTAATATGGAACGTTTTTAATCAATAAGAACGGGACATTTCACAAACCCTCAACATATGAAACCCGTTTGATTGTTATGCCATTTTGCACAAAATCTCCGTTACCCGTTATTGTTACATTCTCATCATTTTCGAATGTAACCGTTCAAAGGAATTTGTCAATGAAGTTGACAAGCAAGGATTTATCGCCCGTCATGTATCGAGAACAACCGGAATCGATATACCAAACACAGACGTCGAAACCCTGTAAATGTGAATTTCCTAGAGTTTAGGTACCCAAAGTTTTTTGGGTCCTTTTCGGTTAGTACCAACAATAAACTTTGGATTAACAACAAACTTTGGATCAATGATGAAATAATCACGTAAAGCATCATGCAGTTTAGACAATAAAGGATCATTTAAAACCACATTACATGAAGCATCATACGCAATATCAATCTTTACATCGTTATCAGAAGTCTTAACACACAATTTATTCCAAGTAGATGTTTTGTTCACAGACGAAAATTAAAAAACATGAGATGATTTCCTAGGCCGACTAGCAGATTGCTTTGGTTTGGTTGCTACTTTCTTAGTCATGGACTTAGCAACCCATACAGATTTGTAATTCATGTTTGGATTATGACCTGTGACACGAAAAACACCTTTGTTAGTTAGACGTCCAAACTTTTTCAGTTGACACATGAGATGACTGATTTTGCAGAATTTCTAATTTGATTGTACGTTCTTTTACATCATACTCACTTAAATCAGGTTTAGAACTTGTGTGTGTTGTGGACTTAACTGATTTATTTAAAAGACTCTCTTTTGAAGTTTTTGTCATTGGAATCATAGAAATCTTTTCAGTTAACACAGAACTATTTGGAGAATGAACCTTTTTAACAATATACTGAGTTGTAGGAACAAATTTCGAACCATGATTGCCAAATTGAGAACGTAGAGAATTTTTAAGAATAGTAATGGGTTTTACATCCTTAGATGTTGTTGTTCCCTTCCCATTCTTAGTAATCCCACCAGTACATTCAAGCACATTGGTTGCAACATTAGATGTTTGCTTAAGTGTGTTAGCCTGTTTCATTTGAATTATCTTTTGTTTTAAGCTTTTAATCTCAAGACATAATTCTTCAGCAGAAACTATCACTTCACCCTCCTTAAAAGCATAAGTACATTCTTTCTTAGGCAGTGAAGGCAATTTATCACACAAAGCAAGCATTTGTTCTAATGATTGGCACTTAAGTTGCAAGTCAATATTCTCCTGTTCAAGTTGAGCTACTATACGATTCAAATTACGTACAGTAGGCAAATGCAAGTAATAATCATGCAAAGGATCAAGTTGTCTTTCAAAATCTATCAAAGGTTCAATGTTCGGTTCATCCTGAGGTTCTACTTTATCATCTAAAGAATTTTGACCTAGAGAATCTGTCTCAAAGAAGACAGTTAGTTCATGTGCTAGGTCTGCACGGAAAACATCATCTGGACATGCAGGTAAAGTTGGTAGAATTGGTTTCACATCAAAAATTAGTTCATCAAACACCTCATCTATTGCAGTAATGCTAGAACTAGGTTTGTTAAACACTTCATTATCAAGCATTAAAATGTATTTCTCTAGTATGAGTGTTGGGATATAAACCAGTCTACGCTTAGGCACATAATCTTCACGTTGCATGTTCTTTTCAGTTTCAACAAGATTTTTCAAGAAATCAGGATTCGATTTACCTATCTTAGCATTGATTTTTTCATACATTAAGCTAATTTGATGGTATTTCCTAGATTTACGATTTATAATAATATCATCAAAATCAGCATCAGAAGCATGTACAAAATGCGATGGTAAACCAGCTTGAAAATAATCAGAATGATATAATCCTGGAATCTTTTTGGAAGCATCTTCCAAAATTTTCGGATCTTCATAACCCAACCCCCACTTTTCACCATGAATCGTTTTTGGTCTATTCATGAAAATCATTTGTTTTGAAAGTTCCATATCCATGATAGCTTTGGATTGCTCTGTTCGATAGAGTTTTTCCTCATATCGAGCAAGTTGTGCTTTCATTTGAAAAGATTCTTTTGACAATAAAGAAATTTCAGTGTTCTTTTCAATTATGGTGTTTTCCAATTGAACGATTTTCTTGTTTAGTTTTGAAAGTGTGGGTTCATGTTGATTTTTCAAATCAGAAATATCGTTTTCTAAAAATTGAACTTTTTCTGCAAGTCGTTCCGATTTTAAATGATAATCAGTTCTTTCAACTTTAATTGGATGAATTGTCTTTTTCAGATCTTCCAACTCAGTTTCCTTAGAGTTGAGTTGGAGAGTCAATTGTTGCACATCCGTTTGCAATTTGGATGAGGAAGGTCTGGTCTCATTCATTTTGATTTTATCTTTTAAAACTTTGTTTTCAGATTTTAAGCCTTTGACTTCTTTTGACATTGAGACCAGATTCTTCATCAAGTCATTTTGCATTTTTATAAAATCAGGTGAGATTTCAGATGATTGTACCTCATCATCATCGGATGTTGAGTCAGGATTCTCCATTGCCTCCTTAGCTTTGACGAGCTTTGTCACTTTGCAAACATTTGCATGTTCCACCTCTGAATCTGAATCGTCAGTCCAGTTAAACCAAGTATCATCAACCGGTTTTAGCTCTCCCCCAGTTTCCACAATCTTAGCCATCAACATTTTCTTCTTGTAGTAAGCTGCGTCCTTCTTCTTAGGCATCTTGCACTCACGAGAGTAATGACCAGCTTTGCCACAATTGAAACAAATTGAATCTTCCTTCTTGGAATCATCAGCACGTTGTTGTTTAGATTGATCAGCTTTCTTGTAGTACGAGGAAGATGACGAGTTTTTGCGTTGATTGCTTGATTTGCCTTTAAACTTGTGTTTGTTCAAGGCTTTTGTGAACATGGCTGCCATCTTGACTAATTCAAGATGAGAATCATCAACATCAGAAAGATTCAAATCTTCTGAATCAGTTGATTCTTCAACAAGCACTTTCTTGGACAAGCTTTTGGAAGACGTCAACGATTTGCTCTTCTTTTTGGCAATTAGGGCAAGTGGATCACCCGGAGAAGACTCTTTCCTTTATTCTTGAAGTTTAGACACTTCAGGTTGGTAATGCATCAGAACTCCAACAAGCTCATGAATAGTCAACTTGTCAATCTCTTTAGTAGATCGAACAATGGTTCCATAAGGAAGCCAATCAGCATTGAGCTTTTTGAGAAACTTCATGTTGACTTCAGCATTTACTTTTATGATCTTGTACCTTTTTCAACTCATTGAGAACACCATTGAAATGATGATAGGTATCCTTGAGTGGTTCATCAGTTTTCTGCTTGAAATCTTCATAGAATCCCAGAGCCTTATTCAATTTAGTAACGTCTGACATGTCATAACCTTCTTGCTGTCATTTGATCTCATCCCATATATCTTTTGTTGTTGTGTTGCTATCAACATTTTCAAACAATTCATACGGTATAGCTTGCATAACAATATTCTTTGCCTCTATGTCACCCTGAGCTCTCTCACGCTTATCACCAGAAAGTTCATAGACTGGAATTGGCATACCAGTATCCGGATGATAATCAACAACTGGACCATCTCTCAGAGAAGCCCAAATGTGTTTTGCTTTCTCACCCTTATAGTCTATGTACTGAGTGATACGGTGAAGCCAATGAGTGTATTTGCCATCAAACAACACTAGAGGACGGGAATCTGATCCAATGATCAAAGTATCTTGAGTAGACATCTTGAAAATGAGGTAGATTCGGTAAAGATTCTGTATTACACAAATCTAAGATGAAAAATCACAACAATCTGATCAAAATGTCAGATTCTGTAACAGATTCGGTACTGTAGCAGATTCGGTAAAGTAGCAGATTCGGTAAAGATTCTGTATATCAGATTCTGTAAAAGAAACTGATCAGAAATACAAGAGACACACCCAGATTCAGTATAGATTCGGTAATTACAAGAATTGTAGCCTGTAACCACTTAAAATAATGGATTAAGTGATACAGAAACTCAGATTCTGTATTTGATTCGGTAGTCAGATTCTGTATGAATTTGAAGTTCAAACTCAATTCAATCCTTTTGAATTAGATTCTGTAACCTTGCTGCACAAGGAAACACGTTAGTATCACACAAATTATCAAAGATACCGAAAGTATAGGATACCGAATGTCAACTGTAGCAGTTGACAATACCGAGTCTAAGTTTAAGATTTAGAAATATGACAGAATCCTTTCTCAAACCACACCAATTAGCTGCGTATAATCAAACCGAATGTGATAGAATCACAATCACACCACAATCTGCAACACTTAAGATGAATTTAAGTAATGAAGCAGACTCGATATGACAGTTACGATACCGAGTGTTGATCAAATCTTCAAAACTTAATGAATTGAAGAAATTGAACCGTCAGAAATGTGATTTAACACCTCACGAACACAACTGAATCCTTAAATCTTCACAAAATTCCAGAATCAAGCTTGAATTAAGCAATACCGAGAGTTTTAGCCACAAACTCTAAAAATCAACTTGATTCTCCATAATTGAAGTTAAAAAACTGTAATGATGATTGAAACTCTTTCTAAAATACCTAATACACCTTTGTTGAACTTATCACAAGAATCTGAACGTCAGATTATCAAATTCGATGATACCGAATGTGATTCAAAATATCGAGAGTAATCAGATTCTGTAATCTACAATCTCTGGATCGATATAGTGATGTAGAATCACTTCCTGGAAGCTCTGATACCAAATGATAGGTCAGATCATGTTGAGATTCAGAGAAATGATAAGATAAAGAGAGATTCGGTATGTAAGCATGAGACTCGGTATTAGAGAGAATCGGTACAATTACATTCCACAGCTTCTAGAACTCGGTTACAATGCAATGGCTATGTAATTAGGACTACTTAGGTTCCTTATATAGCCCTCTTCTAAGGAACCTTCATTTAAGCTTATTTTCACATTAACACTATACAACTTCGGGGTCCTAACAGATAAACTAATGAACTCACCAACCTTTTGGTTGACACTTTAAAGCATGTTTATTCTCAGGTATTAAAGAAATCTTCTGCTGTGCATTAGCTCATTTTAGAGATATTACTTGGAGTCATTCATGGCATATTTTGAAAGACGTTGCATTCGAGTCATTGAATTCAACAAGATTATTATTAATTCAATTACAGTTGGATGTAATATGAAATGGTATGCATGCCGTCAACTTTCGATGTAATGAAAGTTTGTCTTTTAAAAACGAATGCAATGTTTGTAAAATTGTATCATATAGAGGTCAAGTACCTCGCAATGTAACCAACTATTGTGAATCGTTTGTAATCGATATGGACTTCGTCCGGATGGATTAGCTCGGGTCGCTTCAGTTGGTATCAGAGCGGTGGTCTTAGCGAACCAGGTCTTGCATTAGTGTGTCTAACTGATAGTTGTTTAGATGCATTAGTGAGTATGGACTTCGACCGTGTCTGCATGTCAAAAGTTTTGCTTATCATTTCGTGTCGAAACGTATCTGCTTATCATTATAAAAAAATTACCTGCTTATCATTCTTAGTCTAGACACGTCTTACTGCATTTAGTGCATCGATAGTGTATAGACAAAATTCATATCTTAGCGTATCTGATGATTCATATCTTAGCGTATCTTGTCACGACCCTACTTTTTCCGTTATCTTTTACCGTTAATTATTTAACGACCGTTAACTGTTAATTGGGTTACGTCATTTCATGACCTATATTATTATTTTAGTAATAATAAATTAATTATTATGTGTTATGTGAATATATGTATTCATATTTTAAATCATACGTTTATACGAATCGCGGATTTCTATCCGGCGAATCATTTCGGTTTTCAAACCAACGGTCGCGTTTTTGGGATATTTAAATCCTATTTATTTTAAATATGATATTTTAAGGTAATATAATTATATAGTGTATTTATATTTATTTTTCGTCGCGCGTTTGTTATCTTTCCGAATTTTTAATCACGTAAGTGCGTTTTCGCGTTTCGGGACTCGTTCGGGCTTTCCGGCAACAAGCTTTTACACATTTAGCAAGATTGGGCCATGGGGCCCACCCCATGACCCCTCATTTGGCCGAGACACCAAGGGAGGGGAGTAAAACTCCCTTGATTTTTATTTTTGGAGTATTATTTCCATCCCACTTTTTATTAAACCTAATTTTCTATTTTTGGTGCTCTCTCCCTCTCCTCTCCCTCTCTCTTTGCCATCACCAACCATCACCATAACATCATCATCTTCAACAATTTTCATAGCTTGGATCAAGGATTGTTATACATCAACGCGTTCCTCGTTCCGTTCTCTACGCGATTATACTTCTCGTTTCTTGATTAGGGTATAAACCCTAACCCTAGAACTTATAATTTTTCCTTACTTTTCTGTATTTTGATGATTTATTAATAGTATGATGATTATTAGTTGTTGTAATGTTGATTGTATGCGTAGAATTGCTCGTTTACATATGTTTTCGGTTTGATATAATTTGCACAGCAGATTTTTCGTGTGTTTCTGACTTTTTAACTGATATAAAAGTTAAAATAAAGTATATAAATGAGTTCCTCTCATCAATACATTAATTTTAGACACCGGATTCATGTCGTTTCGATTCCCGGAACCCTAGTTATGATCAAAGTGGTATTTTGTTAAGATTGAATGTGATTTTGGTATGAACCAGGTTTGGTCCGACTTTGTGACCATATTTGGTGACTTTAGGGTGTGTTAGTGTGTTAGGACTGATGGTGGGGCGAACTTTCATGTTCGGGTCATCTCAATCCGAGCCACGAATCACCCGTTACGTCCAAAACACGTTTTTGATTGAATGAAGTCCAAGTGGTGTATTGGCTGTATAACATGACTTGTGGACTATTCTTGGGGTGTTCTTGAGTGTACCAAAGTGTCGGGTGGTTTACTTAGGCGGAGATATATGTAAGGCTCGCCGAAAACCGACACCCGGGGCTCAGGATACGACCCGATGAACTTTTGATTTAAAACTTTTGATTAATTATTAAACTTAGGATATAAATAATGGATTTCATTATAATTTAATTACTTATGATAAAAAAAGGTAATTATTATTATTTACAACTTATGATATATATTTATTATATCATTTAATTAATATTTATGATTTAATTAACTTTTTAATTAAACATATGATTAATAACACTTCATTATTAATGGAAAAATACTTATGATAAGTATTAAACTTATATTATGAGATTATTATAATAAGACTTATAATAAGGATAAATTAATTATTTAATTATTATAAGGCTTAGTTATTATTTAATTATAATTTAATTATTAAATACTTATGATTTAATAATTATAATTAGAAACTTATGATATGATTAATAATTCATTATTAATCAATAATACTTATGATATGATTTAAAATTTATTATTAATTAATAATACTTACATTATGACTAATATTTATTAATTAATTAAATACTTATGTTATATAAATTATATCATTTAAATTTATATTAACTTTAATAATTCATTTTAATTTAATTAAACTTATGTTATGACATAATTAGACATATTTAACTTTAATAAATGTTATAACTTATATTATTACTATAAATTATACTTTTAAAATTTACGTTGACCATGTTTGACCAAGGTTGACTTTTGAGTTGACTTTCGATTGACTTTGACTTTCAGTTGACTTTTGTTGACTTTCTAATTAAGGAAACTTTCCTAACTTATAAACTTTCCTAAAATAGCAACTTTCTAAATTTGGAAACTTTCCAAAAATAGAAACTTTCCAAAAATAGAAACTTTCCAAAAATGGAAACCTGCTAAAAATAGAAACTTTCTAAAAATAGAAAGTATGTATCTGTAAGCTGTTCCAATCAAACCGATGCATATTGAGTACTGTTCTATGACTACTTGCAACATGTACAATAGCTATCATACTAAGACTTGACCTAAGTTAGTTATTTATATCGACCTGCTTTATTTATAGGTCGGCGTTGTGATCATTCCTGATCACTGTACTACATTTGCTGTTCGCTTAATTGTGTTGGTTACTTCATTACTATTAAGGTGAGTTATAGTCCCGTTTTTACATACTTTTCAAAGTATATTTTTGGGATGTGATTACATGCATTTTATTTCACGTTTAGACACAAGTGACAATTAAATTTAAATTATTCATTGTGAGTTGGACAAAAATATTTCCTAGTCTGGTAACTATAATCATTGGTTTCTACCGGTGAACGCGAATCCTACGGAAAGATCTATCGGGTTTGACAACTCCATTTCGAGCTAGTCGCGCTAGCAATTTATAATCAGAATGTTTAGTACTTCATATTTTATTGTAGATACACTGTCCAGTGTATATTTTTATTGTGTTTGGCAAGGGTAAATAAAGGATTAAGTGGTTACCAGGTGGCTCATTGATAATGGAATAATGTTTAATGTTTTCTAACATTTTCAAATCTTGTGGTCTAAAGTTTATTCAATTATTTAAACGTATAATTCACTCAACCTTTGTGTTGATAGTTTACTCGCATGTTTTCACGGGTACTTGAGTTTATGTGATGCTTCTGCTGTGTTTAGAAGAGTCTGCATGCATTTGGGCAGATTTTTATGAAACAATTTATGAAACTTTGGCTTGCATTCGGTTTTTGAATAATTAATACTTGTGGGTTGTTGACAATGTTTTTGTGTCAACTTTGGATTATTAATATGTTGGGTTACTTTTAAACTACGTATTTTGGTATGCTTTCCTTTTTGGGAAACTTTTGATATAAAAGAATGCAATGTCATTTATTAAATTCATTTAAGTTCGATCAAGCTGTGGGACCAAGTGACGGAGCCGTTAAGTGTTTTGACGGGGCCATCACAGTTGGTATCAGAGCTCTGGTTGAAGGGAACTAGGCGGTCTTAATGTGGTCAACCCGTGGTTCTTAGGGTGCATTAGAGTCTAGTCTACAGCCCGACCCTTTTGCTATAGCATTATTATGCATTTCATTTCGGATGTGTTTTATCATTAGCATTTATATCTTTTAGTATGTGATTTGTGGTTTTACTGTTTGCAGATGTCGACTTCGAGCGATAACTCAGTTGCTGCTCCTGCTCCTCCGGCTGCTGCCAGACGCCGTGCTGATCAACCAGAGATCGATGATCCTGTTCACTACTACTTTTCCACCCTTACCCATATGAACAGGGCTTACAATGAAGTGACGCATATTAATGCTCTCAGTGATTGTATGGACCAGATACGAGCTAGTATGGATTCATTTGTTAGCTTCAAGAACAATTTTGGGATCGAGAGTCGTAAGCGTAACCGTGAAGTTGACGCTAGGTTCGAGGCTCTAGAGAGCACAGTTTGTGGTTTGAAGGAAGAGTTGGAAGAAGTGAAAGGAAAGTTACGGAAGTATGAGCCTTCTGCTGAGACTCATGCTGGCCCAGCTTATCACACCCGCTCTAAGAAGATGTGATATGATGATTCATGATTGATAATTTATTTCATAAGACTTAATGTCCTTTCATACATACATTTTTGGGTTATGTACGGCGTTTTGCCGAGGATTTTATTAAGATTTTGTTATGGGATGTTTTTCATTATGTATGGATGGTTATTTTTATGACATCTATTATCATTATCACATTTTATTTCTGATGTTGTGACTCTAGGCATGTTATATTATGCTTAATGTAGATCATGTATGTTAGGTGCTATGTATGTTGTATGATGTTATCATAAAATATGTATGCATGTGGTGGTTATTTCTATAACAATCAAAACTGTCATGTTATTACTCATAGTGGTTACTGACTATTATTTTAATGGTTAATCTTTTCGTGTTCGATCTATTCCTTTATAACACTTGTATTATTCTTAGTACTAACGGTTGTGTTATTCTGTTTTGAAGATCATGCCTCCTAGAGAGTCCAACGAAGCCCGTATCCAACGTCTTGTTACCGAAGGGATAGCTGCATGATAAGGCTAAAAAGGAACATATATTTCATAGCAATATCCCTCCTAAATAATAGGTTTTCATATGTAATTGTATTATATTTTCATTGTAATTGTATAAATAAATAAGTGCGAAGACAAAAGGCGAAAACGAAGATTTGAAGACGCAAACGTCCAAAAAGCTCAAATGTACAAGATACAATCCAAGTGGTTCAAATTATTGATGAGAAACGTCTAAAAATGACAAGAGTACAAGTTACAAAACGCAAAGTACAAGATATTAAATTGTACGCAAGGATGTTCGAAAATTCGGAACCGAGACATGAACCAACTTTCAACGCTCGACGCAACGAATAAAAAGAATATAATATAATATTTAAATAATTCATAATAAGAATAATAATAAATAATAAAAAGTTGTTAATTGAGCATAGTTAAGGGGTCATAAGTGAAAATTTCAAATCACCAATTGTCTATAAAATGAAATTCACGGTGTAATAAAAAGAACACCTTTCTTCATATTTCTTTCTCTCTTCTGTAATATGTAATATATATTTATATTATAATTTTAATATAAGTTAATTTTAATAATAAAGTTATGGTTTAGTTGGATTATTGTAAGAAATGTTTTACGGGTTTTAAGTCGAAATTCCGTCCGTGCAACGCTACGCAATTAATCACCACTGTAAGCTATGTTCTTCCTTTTTAATTTAATGTCTCGTAACTAAGTTATTATTATGCTTATTTGAGCCGGAGTAATCGTGATGTTAGGCTAAAATATTAAGATGGGGTTATTGAACTTTGGACCATAATTAAGGTTTGGGCAAAAGACAGACACTTGTGGAAATTGGACTATTGACTATTAATAGATGGGGGGTATTGTCTAATTGAGTGACATCTCATTGGAGTCTGTCGAACCTATCTTCAAATTAATTAACCTAATAATTAATAATGATTATGGTTGTCCTATTTAGTGACGTTCATATGGAATCTGTTATAATCATTTAATTAATCAATTGGGTTGGGTAATTGATTATTCATTCTGATCAAGTGGATGAATTAATATTCATAAACTAATTAAAACAGGGGTGGATTACATACAGTGATAACTGGTGTAATTGTTGACAGAAGTGATAACTGCGTCACAGTTTAAATCCTTAATCAGTTGGAATATTTGACTTCGGGTATAAGGGTAATTTGACGAGGATACTCGCACTTTATATTTATGACCGATGGACTATTATGGACAAAAACCAGATAGACGTATCAAATAAACCAGAACAAAGGACAATTAACCCATGGTAATAAATTAAAATCAACACGTCAAACTTCATGATTACGGAAGTTTAAATAAGCATAATTCTTTTATTGTATTTCTCATCGTATCTTTATTTACTGTCATTTTATTACTCGCAATTTTATTTACTGTCATTTTATTTATTGTCATTATTTTACGCACTTTAATTATCGTCATTTATCTTTGCGCTTAAAATATAGAATCGACAAACCGGTCATTAAACGGTAAAACCCCCCTTTTATAATAATATTACTACTTATATATATATATATATATATATATATATATATATATATATATATATATATATATATATATATATATATATATATATATATATATATATATATATATATATATATTTATATAAATATAATTTTATAAAAATATAGTACGTAATCACTAGCTCCCTGTGGAACGAACCGGACTTACTAAAAACTACACTACTCTACGATTAGGTACACTGCCTATAGTGTTGTAGCAAGGTTTAGGTATATCCCATCCGTAAATTAATAAAACTTGTGTCATATTTTGTAGTATTTTGTATTAAAAATAATACTATTTCGTACCCTCACGACACAACATCAAGTTTTTGGCGCCGCTGCCGGAGAGCGCTAAAACGCTATATTTTTAATTTATATCTGTAAAAATATAGTTATAAAAAAAGTAATTTCGGGGACACTTTTTGTGTTTTCACGGGGTATTTAAGTTTTTTTTTAGTTTTTGATTGATTAAAGATATATTAATTTAAATATAATAATATAATAATATTGAAATAAAATATAATAATATAATAATATTTTAGAATCAAATTTGATACGTAAAAGTTTTAAAAGTTTTAAAAAGTCGTATTTATTAAATATTTCAGGGGTATATTATGTAACTTGCAATTAATAATTTCTATAATGTCGCTTTCATGTGAATAGTAAATTAATTAATTTCTTTTCATTTACTATTCATGAATAGTAAATGAGTTAAAAAAAAAGTTTTGAAAAAAAATAATAATAATAAAAAATTTATTAATTCCTTTAAAAAAAATTGTGTAAAAAAATTCGTTTTAAAAAAAAATTGTTAAAAAAATCGTTTTTTTTAAAGAAAAATTTTTTTAAAAAAAAAAGTTTTAAAAAAAATATATAAAAAAAAAAAATTTTTAAAAAATTTTAAAATCCTTAAAAAACGAAATATAAAAAAAAATTAAAAAAAAGTTTTTTTTTTTTACCTTTAGATTTTTAGACTTTAGTTACAATTTTTAGTATTAAGTTTAGTTTTGCCATAGTTATTTTTATTTCTAGAATATTTAGGTTTGCCGTAAAATCCCTTAAGTGCTTATTCCTTAGACTAAGATTTATGTGCTTTAGAATTTTGCGACGCCGTTTTTCGCGCTACTTTCTTATTTTTATTTTTCGACGCCTATTTTTCGACCTTTTATTTTTCGACCTTTTTCGACGCGTTTTTTTTTCTTTCTTATTTCTCGCTATTCTAGTTTTAGGATAAGATTTTTATTCTACTCTTTATCTAAATTTCTTAAAATTACGAAAATTTATTTTAAGTGGTTAAATTGATAGACATCAAAATTTTCTGGTTCGTAGTAATAGTTGGATTTGTACGTGGACCGGGTTATTGGAGCCAAACAGTACTCAATTATATTGAGACCAAACGAATCCTGCCCCTCTGCTGCATCTTTTGGCTATTCGAAACGTGGGCAAAATCAGAAAAGTCTATTAATTGGATAACTTATATAATTTTTCTTTCCTTTTAAAAACTAATAGGATATTCAGTGAATGCACCGAGTAAAACATTCACCACCTTTCATACGTTCACCACCTATAACTCGATCAAGACATCTAGCAAATATTGTCGCCGTTGTTTTTTCTTTAGAATCATCATCTAGTCGACCAAGAACTCCAACTCAAATTTCCGATAATCCATCTTTTGAACCCGACCTCACAATTGAGAATCCGGAGAATATTCAGGGACAATTCCAAGATCCAGAACCACTAATCATTCCTCCTGAACCATAAACCATTAAATCAGAATCTTCTAGTGATTCGTATTCAACAAATTCAATTATGGAAAATCTGGAACCTCTAAGTATGGAAGACCGAATGAGAGCCACACGCACGGGCCAAGGTCACGCCATTATTAAGCCAGACATTAATGCGCCAGATTATGAAATCAAATGACAAATCCTACACATGGTAACTAATCAGTGCCAATATAGTGGTGCGCCGAAGGAAGATCCAAACGAACATCTTCGTACGTTTAATAGGATCTGTACACTATTCAAAATCCGAGAAGTTGAGGATGAACAGATCTATCTCATGTTGTTTCCCTAGACTTTAAAGGGGGAAGCCAAAGATTGGTTAGAGTCGTTACCTGAAGGGGCGATTGACACATGGGATGTTTTAGTTGAGAAATTTCTTAAAAGATTCTTTCCGGCATATAAAGCCGTGAGACTTCAAGGAGAAATTGTTACGTTCACACAAAAGTCAAATGAAACTCTATATGAGGCGTGGACAAGATTTGGAAAGTTGTTGAGAGGATGTCCTCAACACGGTTTAGACACTTATCAAATAGTACAAATATTCTACCAAGGTGTCAACGTTGCTACACGAAAAGACATCGACATAACAGCTGGTGGTTCCATTATGAAGAAAACCGCAACTGAAGCTTACAAAATTATTGATAACACAGTCTCCCACTCTCATGAGTGGCACCAAGAGAAAGATATATCTCGTTCATCTAAAGCGGCTAGAGCCGATTCTAGCCATAACTTTGATTCTGTTTCCGCAAAAAATAGATGCTTTCGAGAGACGAATGGAAAAGATGAATAAAGATATTCACGCAATACGAATCAATTGTGAGCAATGCGGTAGACCACACTTAATGAAAGACTGTCACATTGAACAAACGATGGAACAACGTGAGAATGTTGTCTACATGAACTAAAGGCTGGAAAATAGTTATCAGAATAATTATCAACCGCCAAGTCCAAACTTCAATCGAAATCAAAACATTCTTTACAATCCAAAAGGACCCGACAATAACTCGTATAACTAACAAGGTCCGAATAACCAACCAACTCAAAATAACACTTTCAATCAACAAAGACCTGGCTTATATAAACCACCACAACAAACCGAAGAGAAAAAGTCAAATCAGGAAGAAGTGGTATTTAAGCTAGTTGAATCTCAAACACAATTTATTGAAACTCAAACCCAAATGAATGAGAGGTTTGATCAGTCATTTAGAACTCAACAAGCTTCCATTTTAAATCTAGAAAAACAAGTAGGTACTCTTGTTAGATTGATGAGTGAAAGGAAACAAGGAAAGCTACCAAGTAATACTGAAGTAAATCCTCGGAATGAAAATGTTAATATGGTTTCAACAAATTCTGAAAAACCAGCATCAGAAGATGGGGAGGTTTTAGATGTAAGTAACAATGAAGAAGTTACACCACCACCACCACCCGAGTATGTAAAGCCAGTGGTGGCACCATAGAGACCACCCATCCCGTTTCCAAGAAAAGGAGTTGAGTATGAGCAAGTAATAGGTAATAAAGTTTGTGATACCTCTGGAAAGAAGAAGAAGAAGAATAAAAAAGTGCAAGAAACAAAAACAGTAGAAGTAAACCCGGTGAAGACAGTTCCACCAAATCCTCCACCTAGGGTAGGTGATCCGGGTGAATTTATTGTTCCTTGTCTACTTAGTGACTGTGTCTTGTATGATGCACTAGCAGATTTAGGTTCAAGTGTGAGTGTTATGCCTCTTTCATTATATAAGAGATTAGATGTAGGTGAGTTAACTCCAACGGATATGAGTGTTCCACTCCTTGATCAAACCATTAAGCACCCAGTTGGAATTGCTGACAACCTACCCGTTCAAGTAGGTAATTTAAACTTTCTAGTCGAATTCATTGTCATTGACATAGAAGAGGACTCAAACGTTCCTCTAATTTAGGTCGACCATTCTTAGCGTCCACCGGGGCGTTATTTGATGTAAGAAAGGGTAGAATGACACTTAGTAATGATGAGAAATCGATCACCTTTATGATTCGAAAGTCTAAATCTCCACCAACCAAAACCATTGAACCAGCGGAAACGATTGGTAAGAACCATGTTGTTTTACCAACTCCAACGGTAGTGCTTAACAATAATAAAACGCCTATGTGTGGGGAAAATGAAGTAACACCTAATGATGACCTGATAACAAAGAACCCCATTGTTGATATGAAATTAAATGATCCGTTATTAATAGTTCAATGAAGAAACTTATTAAACAGATTCACGATGCTAGAACCAAGGGGAACTCTAAGTTATGTAACCGGTTAGTATCCAATCTATCGCCTAAAGAAAAGGCAAAACTAGTTGAAATTGTGGATATTACACAGGAATCCGACCAATGGCTTAAAAAAAAGTCATAGATATGCAAGTTGATTATGGTCCAAGAGAAATTGACGATGAAGTTATTCACAATTTCGACACCACAGCTACCTAAGTGTGGGGAGATTCAAGTGTTCTAAAAAGAAAATGCTCTCTAGAGTTAGTTGTTCTGCTCTCGTGTAGTTCCGAGAATGGAATCCGATTGGTCTTTTCCGCTAGTAGACACTAAAGAACTAGTTTTCTCCCCCCATTCTGATTTTTTTTTATTTTGTAGGTTTTATATGAAATTAATATGCTTTTTAAATTTAAGTTTTGTGTGAATTTAAAAACAAAATTTACTTTATTTCATTAAGTAAAAAAATGATTTCTAAAATTCGTCGTGAGTTGAAGATTAGGTAGTTGAACCGAAATTACTTTAACCGAGGGCGGGACGAGAAATTTTGTTATCATTATTTTTAATTTAATTGATTTAAAGTATGCCAAAAAAAATATTAGATTTTATAAATTTTTGAACGTGGGGTAATATACCCAACTTCAAAATTATGTATGTTTGTATTTTATGTTATATACAAAACAGGGTAAAACAACGCACTTTCAAAGACTGTCATTAAGTTCAGAAAAAGGTACTAAATTTGACAACAAGAAACAAAATATCAAATGTGAAATAACAACAATATGTTTGCAAACTCGGTATTTTTAATCATTTTTCTACACTAATCACCCTCATGAATTTAAATTTTTACTGATTTCTTGCAAATGAGGGCATTGCAAGATCTCAAGTGTGGGGAAGGGTTATAAATTCTTTCGGGTTTACACTTGTTTTAATTGCCAAATTTTGTGAAAATTTGAAAAAATTTCAACTAAATGAATTCAAAATCATGTTTATACATATTTATGAACGATAAAACTAGGTGTTAATGCCGAAATTATTGTTACCTCGAGGACATAAATTGAGAAACAACCCAAAACGCTTGAATTCATTTAAAATGGTATAGAAGAGAATAAAAAGGCAAAGAAAAGAATAAATAAAAGCTAAGTGTGGGGAGAATGTACCAAGTTATTCAATTAAAAACTATCTATCACATTTTTGTATAAGAATTATTGCAGGTACTTTTGCTTTGGACGATACTAATCAGTTTTACCCGGTTTACTGTATTATATTTTAAAGAAAGATGGATCTACACGATGAATCAATTTCATCATTAAAAGGAAGTAAAGTCTTCCGAAAAAGACACGCGCTTCTTGATTTAGGTCAAGAAGTTGTCGTCCAGACCAGCTGTAGGTTGACGAAAAATCTAGAAAAGTCATCTCTAAAATCAGCAGGAAATCCACGGACCTCAGCATCAAACAGGGTCGCCAAGTGGTCAGATTTATCCTAACCATGAGAAGGATTTATCTCGTACAATGGGGGGGCACCGTGCAAATTAGCTTGATAAGACTAATGAATCAGATCCCCAGAAAGGATAGTCTCCTTAAAGATTAAAAATCAGCTTTTAAGACTGATATTACTCAATCCTTGAGATTGACCTTAAAGATTGAGAATTCAAACTCATGGAATTCGATGATATCTAAACTCGAGCTTGAACGATAAAATATTTTGATCAAAATACAAACCGATTTGTTTTCTGAAAACCTATTTTCAATGCGTTCATTACCATTGAACGTAAAATCCTGAGAATTCATTGGAATTCATTAGGTCACCTGAACCAAATCGGGTGTCAACCGTAAGAACGGTGGTTGCATAGCATGGTCGGAGACAGGACCTTGTGCCAAACCGACAAATTATAAGGGTGAGCTTTACTATTTCTCCTACAAAGGATAGTAAAAGCATCCGACACGTTTTTGGACCATAATTAAAAGCATGTCACGGGACATTGCCTTAACAGTTTCTTGTTCATCGCTTTCCTTTACAACCGGATGGTAGTTTGCCGAAAGGTAATATACGGGACAAGTAAACTGGACGTGTTGTATTCCTAATACAAGGTTAGCAAGTGGGTAACACAAAACCACAAGTGTTGAGCTAAAATTTTCAAATCTGAAACCCACACAACCCACAAAAATATTTTGCAAACACCGGTGAAGGGTTATTCCGGAAAACTTGTCTAGGGTAAAAGCTAGATTGAATTTTCAAAAGATCAAATGTTTTCATAAAGATCCAATTTCCTAACGGATCTAAATTTTCATAGTCATGTGGAACTGTAAACCGCCTTTCAAATGTGCACTTTGCTTTGGAAACCGAAAGTAAATCGGCTATTTGATTGCAAGTGTCGTTGACCTAAACCTGAGGTAACTGTGGATGACACACCCACCTTTAACCATGGTTCTATCGTTACTATCATTGTTTATACCACCATATCAAAATCACTGATGTACAAAGTGTGATGAATAAAAAAGTGATTCATGTATGTTTTTATTTCAAGTTCTGTATTACTTGAGGACAAGCAACGCTCAATTGTGGGGATATTTGATAAGGCTAAAAAGGAACATATATTTCATAGCAATATCCCTCCTAAATAATAGGTTTTCATATGTAATTGTATTATATTTTCATTGTAATTGTTTAAATAAATAAGTGCGAAGACAAAAGGCGAAAACGAAGATTTGAAGACGCAAACGTCCAAAAAGCTCAAATGTACAAGATACAATCCAAGTGGTTCAAATTATTGATGAGAAACGTCTAAAAATGACAAGAGTACAAGTTACAAAACGTAAAGTACAAGATATTAAATTGTACGCAAGGACGTTCGAAAATTCGGAACCGAGACATGAACCAACTTTCAACGCTCGACGCAACGGAGCTAAAATTACAAGTTAACTATGCTCAAGAATATAATATAATATTTAAATAATTCATAATAAGAATAATAATAAATAATAAAAAGTTGTTAATTGAGCATAGTTAAGGGGTCATAAGTGAAAATTTCAAATCACCAATTGTCTATAAAATGAAATTCACGGTGTAATGAAAAGAACACCTTTCTTCATATTTCTTTCTCTCTTCTGTAATATGTAATATATATTTATATTATAATTTTAATATAAGTTAATTTTAATAATAAAGTTATGGTTTAGTTGGATTATTGTAAGAAATGTTTTACGAGTTTTAAGTCGAAATTCCGTCCGTGCAACGCTACGCGATTAATCACCACTGTAAGCTATGTTCTTCCTTTTTAATTTAATGTCTCGTAACTAAGTTATTATTATGCTTATTTGAGCCGAAGTAATCGTGATGTTAGGCTAAAATATTAAGATGGGGTTATTGAACTTTGGACCATAATTAAGGTTTGGGCAAAAGACCGACACTTGTGGAAATTGAACTATTGAATATTAATAGATGGGGGGTATTGTCTAATTGAGTGACAACTCATTGGAGTCTGTCGAACCTATCTTTAAATTAATTAACCTAATAATTAATAATGATTATGGTTGTCCTATTTAGTGACGTTCATATGGAATCTGTTATAATCATTTAATTAATCAATTGGGTTGGGTAATTGATTATTCATTCTGATCAAGTGGATGAATTAATATTCATAAAATAATTAAAACAGGGGTGGATTACATACAGTGATAACTGGTGTAATTGTTGACAGAAGTGATAGCTGCGTCACAGTTTAAATCCTTAATCAGTTGGAATATTTGACTTCGGGTATAAGGGTAATTTGACGAGGATACTCGCACTTTATATTTATGACCGATGGACTATTATGGACAAAAACCAGATAGACGTATCAAATAAACCATGACAAAGGACAATTAACCCATGGTAATAAATTAAAATCAACACGTCAAACATCATGATTACGGAAGTTTAAATAAGCATAATTCTTTTATTGTATTTCTCATCGTATCTTTATTTACTGTCATTTTATTACTCGCAATTTTATTTACTGTCATTTTATTTATTGTCATTATTTTACGCACTTTAATTATCGTCATTTATCTTTGCGCTTAAAATATAGAATCGACAAACCGGTCATTAAACGGTAAAACCCCCCTTTTATAATAATATTACTACTTATATATATATATATATATATATATATATATATATATATATATATATATATATATATATATATATATATATATATGTATATATATATTTATATAAATATAGTTTTATAAAAATATAGTACGTAATCACTAGCTCCCTGTGGAATGAACCGGACTTACTAAAAACTACACTACTCTACGATTAGGTACACTGCCTATAGTGTTGTAGCAAGGTTTAGGTATATCCCATCCGTAAATTAATAAAACTTGTGTCATATTTTGTAGTATTTTGTATTAAAAATAATACTATTTCGTACCCTCACGACACAACATCACTGCTGCTATGGCAGCGAATGCTAATGCAAATGCTAATGCGAATGACAATCAGGTGGGATGCTCCCACAAAACGTTCATGGCTAGTCGCCCACAGGAATTCAGTGGTACAGAAGGACCCATAGGACTTACCCGCTGGTTCGAGAAAATCGAGTCTATTTTCAGGGTTAGTAGAGTCCGAGAGGAGGACAAGGTTAGTTTTGCTAGCTGCACTTTGAAGGATAGTGCATTGACCTGGTGGAACAACTTAGTTAACAGTTTGGGAAACGATGTGGCTTATGGTTTAACTTGGAATAATTTCAAGGAAAGAATGATCACCCGCTACCGTCCTAGGGGTGAGCTTAAGAAGTTAGAGGTTGAACTTAAAAACTTGAAAATGAAGGGCACCGAATTAGATGCCTACGAGCAGAGATTCTTTGAGTTGACTTTGTTGTGCCCTAATGTTTATGTTGATGAGAATCTTAAGATCGAAGCTTACATTGATGGGCTATCCGAGAAAATTGAACATGGAGTTGAATCTAGTGAGCCCCACACGATTGAGGCCGCGATGTCGATGGCTCATAAGCTGAATGATAAACTCTTGAGAAGAAGCAAGGCTGCTGTAACCGAACCCAGTGAAGAGGCTGTTAAGAAAGCTGATAATGGGAAGAGAAAGTGGGATAATAACTGCAATCAAAACCAGAATCAGCAGAAAAAGCAGGATACTTCTGGTTCGAATAACCGCAGTCAGCGTGTGTGTCCACGTTGTTACAAGGCTCATGATAGTTTCTGTACCGTGACTTGTAAGAGGTGTTCTAAACAGGGACACATTGCTAAGGATTGTACGGTTCTTCTGCCGGGTTCTGCTACTCCTGCTGCAGGTGGTAATAATGCTGGTAATAGAGGTGGTAATGGTAATGGCAATGGAAAGTCGAATAATGGTGGTAATCCGAGAGTGTGTTACGAGTGTGGGAAGCCGGGGCATTTCCGTGATGCCTGTCCCAACAAGAAGACTGCAGAGACTGCGCGTGGTAGAGCGTTCAACATTAACGCTAGGGATGCTGAGGAAGATCCTAAACTTGTTACTGGTACGTTCTCGGTCAATGATTTATCAGTTTATGTACTATTTGATTCAGGGGCTGATTTGAGTTTTGTGTCGAGTAAATTAAGTCCAAAAATCAAAACACCGTTAACTCCTTTAGACAATACTTACATTGTTGAAATAGCTAATGGTAAGGTACTCACTGCTAAGACTGTGCATCGTAAGTGTAACATTAGTTTAGCTGGTAGAGATTTTGAGATAGATTTGGTACCGATTGAACTTGGTAGTTTTGATGTTGTCATTGGGATGGATTGGTTATCTACGAATCGTGCTGAGATCGTGTGTTATGATAAAGCTATTCGTATTACTAATGTGGTTGGAGAGCCGCTGATGGTTTTTGGAGATAAGAGGTGCCGACAGTTAAATCTTATTAGCTGTCTGAAGGTTCTTAAACATCTTCGCAAAGGCTGTCATGCTATTCTAGCCCATGTTGTTGATTCCGAAATAGAAACGAAGATTGTTGGAGATGTTCATATTGTTAGAGATTTTCCCGAGGTATTTCCCGAAGATATACCTGGCCTTCCGCCGCAACGCGCGGTAGAATTTCAAATTGATCTTATTCCCGATGCTGCTCCCGTAGCACGTGCTCCTTATCGTCTTGCGCCTTCTGAACTTCAAGAATTGTCAAGTCAACTCTGTGAGTTGTTGGACAAAGGTTTTATTCGTCCTAGTTCGTCCCCTTGGGGAGCTCCTGTTCTGTTTGTTAAGAAGAAGGATGGTTCTTTTCGTTTGTGCATTGATTATCGTGAGTTGAACAAGCTTACTATTAAAAACCGTTATCCTCTTTCGAGAATTGATGATCTGTTCGATCAACTTCAGGGTTCATCTGTTTATTCAAAAATCGATCTTCGTTCCGGCTATCATCAGTTGCATGTTAAAGAATCTGATGTTTCGAAAACTGCTTTTCGCACCCGTTACGGTCACTTTGAGTTTCTTGTTATCCCGTTCGGATTGACGAATGCACCTGCTGTGTTCATGGACCTTATGCACTGGGTGTGTAGACCCTATCTGGACAAGTTCGTTATTGTGTTCATCGACGACATCCTTATTTATTCGAAGAGTGATGAAGAGCACGAAGAACATTTGAAGTTGGTGCTCGATCTGTTAAGAAAAGAAGAGTTGTACGCTAAGTTCTCTAAGTGTGCTTTCTGGTTACGAGAAGTTCAATTCCTTGGACACATTGTTAGTAAGCAAGGGATTCAAGTTGATCCTGCTAAGATTGAGGCGATTGAAAAGTGGGAAACTCCGAAAACTCCTACCCAGATTCGTCAGTTCCTAGGATTAGCAGGTTACTATTGAAGGTTCATTCAAGATTTCTCTCGTATCGCAAAACCTTTGACTGCTTTAACGCATAAAGGGAAGAAGTAAGAGTGGAAGGATGAACAAGAGACTGCTTTTCAGATTTTAAAGAAGAAGTTGACTACCGCTCCGATATTGTCACTACCTGAGGGTAATGATGATTTTGTTGTTTATTGTGATGCTTCGCTTCAAGGCTTTGGTTGTGTTTTGATGCAACGAAAGAAAGTTATTGCGTACGCATCACGTCAGTTGAAGATTCACGAGCAGAACTATACCACTCATGATTTAGAGTTGGGGGCCGTTGTTTTTGCACTTAAGATTTGGAGACATTATTTGTATGGGGTCAAGAGTACTGTGTACACAGATCACAAAAGTCTTCAACATATCCTCGATCAGAAACAGTTGAACATGAGACAACGAAGATGGATTGAAACGTTGAACGATTACGATTGTGAACTTTTGTATCATCTGGGTAAGGCCAATGTTGTGGCTGATGCGTTGAGTCGTAAAGAAATGGTTGAACCTCGCAGGTTTAGGGCCTTGAATATGACAATTAGAACAAACCTCGCAAGGTAGATTCTTGAGGCACAACAAGAAGCCTTAAAGGAAGAGAATTTTGTGAAAGAGAACGTAAGAGGTATGGCTAAGAAATTTTAGATTCAAGCAGATGGTACTAGGTACTTTGCAGGACGTCTTTGGGTTCCGAAGTTTGGTGAACTGCGACAACTTGTTTTGGATGAGGCTCATAAGTCTAGGTACTCTATTCATCCTGGTTCAGGAAAGATGTATCATGATCTTAAGGAGCTGTATTGGTGGCCAAATTTGAAAGGTGATGCGGCTACGTATGTGGCTAAGTGTTTGACCTATGCTAAGGTTAAAGCTGAACATCAAACACCATCTGGATTGCTGGTACAACCCGATATTTCCGAGTGGAAGTGGGAAGGAATTACGATGGATTTTATTACTAAGTTACCGAGAGTTTCGGGTAGCTATGACACTATTTGGGTGATTGTAGATCGACTCACTAAGTCGGCTCACTTTTTGCTGATTAGGGAAATAGATTCAATGGAGAAGCTCACTCGTTTATACTTGAAGGAGATTGTTTCTAGGCATGGTGTTCCTGTATCCATTATTTCGGACCGAGATAGTCAATTTGTATCGAGGTTTTGGCGATCTTTGCAGGAAGCCTTGGGAACTAGATTAGATATGAGCACCACTTATCATCCTCAAACGGATGGTCAGAGTGAAAGGACCATTCAGACGTTGGAGGATATGTTACGAGCGTGTGTTTTTGATTTTGGAAATGGGTGGGATAAATATTTGCCGCTAGCTGAATTTTCTTATAACAACAGTTATCACGCAAGTATTCAAGCCGCACCGTTTAAAGCTCTGTACGGTAGGAAGTGTAGGTCTCCTATCTGTTAGAATGAGGTTAGGGATGCTCAACTCACAGGTCCAGAAATTATTCACGAGACTACCGAGAAGATTGTACAGATTAAGGAAAGGTTGAGAACCGCTAGAAGTCGGCAAAAGAGTTATGCCGATAGGGGAAGGAAAGATGTAGAATTTCAAGTTGGTGATCGTGTTATGTTAAAGGTTTCACCTTGGAAGGGTGTGATCCGTTTTGGTAAAAGTTGAAAGCTAAGTCCTCGCTTTGTTGGACCGTTTGAGATTGTTGAGAGAGTTGGACCGGCGGCTTATCGTTTGAAGTTGCCACAAGAACTCAGTGCTGTTCACGATGTTTTTCATGTATCGAACTTAAAGAAGAGTTTGGTCGAAGCTGACAAGACTATTCCTTTGGAAGAACTTCATGTTGATAAGCAACTACACTTTATTGAGGAACCTATTGAAATTATGGATCGATAAGTTAAGACTCTTAAGCAGAGCTGAATTTCTATTGTCCGGGTTAGATGGAACGCCAGACGCGGTCCCGAGTTCACTTGGGAGCGTGAAGATCAGATGAAGCAGAAGTACCCGCATTTGTTCCCAGATGCTGAGTCAACCCCTGCACCTACTTAAATTTTGGGACGAAATTTCCGTAACGGGAAGGTACTGTCACGACCCTACTTTTTCCGTTATCTTTTACCGTTAATTATTTAACGACCGTTAACTGTTAATTGGGTTACATCATTTCATGAACTATATTATTATTTTAGTAATAATAAATTAATTATTATGTGTTATGTGAATATATGTATTCATATTTTAAATCGTACGTTTATACGAATCGCGGATTTCTATCTGGCGAATCTTTTCGGTTTTCAAACCAACGGTCGCGTTTTTGGGATATTTAAATCCTATTTATTTTAAATATGATATTTTAAGGTCATATAATTATATAGTGTATTTATATTTATTTTTGGTCGCGCGTTTGTTATCTTTCCGAATTTTTAATCGCGTAAGCGCGTTTTCGCGTTTCAGCACTCGTTCGGGCTTTCGAGCCACAAGCTTTTACACATTTAGCAAGATTGGGCCATGAGGCCCACCCCATGACCCCTCATTCGGCCGAGACACCAAGGGAGGGGAGTGAAACTCCCTTGATTTTTATTTTTGGAGTATTATTTCCATCCCACTTTTTATTAAACCTAATTTTCTATTTTTGGTGCTCTCTCCCTCTCCTTTCCCTCTTTGCTGTCGTCAACCATCACCATAATATCATCATCTTCAACAATTTTCATAGCTTGGATCAAGGATTGTTATACATCAACGCGTTCCTCGTTCCGTTCTCTACGCGATTATACTTCTCGTTTCTTGATTAGGGTATAAATCCTAACCCTAGAACTTTTAATTTTTCCTTACTTTTCTGTATTTTGAAGATTTATTAATAGTATGATGATTATTAGTTGTTGTAATGTTGATTGTATGCGTAGAATTGCTCGTTTACATATGTTTTTGGTTTGATATAATTTGGACAGCAGCTTTTTCGTGTGTTTCTGACTTTGTAACTGATATAAAAGTTGAAATAAAGTATATAAATGAGTTCTTCTCATCAAGACATTAATTTTAGACACCGAATTCATGTCGTTTCGATTCCCGGAACCCTAGTTATGATCAAAGTGGTATTTTGTTAAGATTGAATGTGATTTTGGTATGAACCAGGTTTGGTCCAACTTTGTGACCATATTTGGTGACTTTAGGGTGTGTTAGTGATAGTGCTCCAAATGAACATATATTTAGTAGCAATATCGTTCCAATATGTAAAGTTTTTAAATGTAATTTCCTTATTTTTAGTTGTAATAGTTAAATAAATAAGTGCGAAGACGAAAGACGCAAATCGCTCGAAAATGAAGATTTAAAGACAAAAACAAAGATTTGAAAGACCAAAACGTCCAAAAAGCTCAAATGTACAAGATACAATTCAAAAGGTTCAATTTATTGATGAGAAACGTCTAAAAATGACAAGAGTACAAGTTACAAAACGCAAAGTACAAGATATTAAATTATACGAAAGGACGTTCGAAAATCCGGAACCGGTACCCGAGCCAACTATCAACGCTCGACGCAACGGAGCTGAAAGTACAAGTCAACTATGCACAAGAATATAATATAATATTTAAATAATTCATAATAAGAATAATAATAAATAATAAAAAGTTGTTAATTGAGCATAGTTAAGGGGTCATAAGTGAAAATTTCAAATCAACATTTGCCTATAAAATGGAATTCACGTAGTAATGAAAAAGGACACCTTCACTTCATTTTTCTTTCTTTTCCCTCTGTAATAATATATATATTTATATTTATAATATTAAGTTTAATTTAAGTTTAATAATAATTGGGTTATTGTAAGAAATATTTTACGGGTTTTAAAGTCGAAACTCTGCCTAAGTGTGAGGAGATTCAAATATTCTAAAAAGAAAATGTTGTTTGGAGTTAGTTGTTCTGTTCTCGTGTAGTTCCGAGAATGGAATTCGATTTGTCTTTTCCGCTAGCAGACACTAAAGAACTAGTTTTCTCCCCCCATTCTGATTTTTTTTTATTTTGTAGGTTTTATATGAAATTAATATGCTTTTTAAAGTTAAGTTTTGTGTGAATTTAAAAACAAAATTTACTTTATTTCATTAAGTAAAAAAATGATTTCTAAAATTCGTCGTGAGTTGAAGATTAGGTAGTTGAACCGAAATTACTTTAACCGAGGGCGGGACGAGAAATTTTGTTATCATTATTTTTAATTTAATTGATTTAAAGTATGCCAAAAAAAAAAAATATTAGATTTTATAAATTTTTGAACGTGGGGTAATATACCCAACTTCAAAATTATGTATGTTTGTATTTTATGTTATATACAAAACAGGGTAAAATAACGCACTTTCAAAGACTGTCATTAAGTTCAGAAAAAGGTACTAATTTTGACGACAAGACGCAAAACAACAAATGTGATATAACAAATGAAGGAATGAACGATGAGGCGCCATCAATCATTCGACGAGCTTGGTAATTACAAACTGGGTATTTTTAATCACTTTTCTACACTAATCACCCTCATGAATTTATAATTATAGTCTGATTTCATGCAAATGAGGGCATTGCATGATCTCAAGTGTGGGGAAGGGTTATAAATTCTCTCGGGTTTACACTTGGTTTATTTGCCAAATTTTGTGAAAATTTGAAAAAATTTCAACTAAATGAACTCAAAATCATGTTTGTTTATACATATTTATGAACGATAAAACTAGGTGTTAATGCCGAAATTATCGTTACCTCAAAAAGGACATAAATTTAGAAACAACCCAAAACTCTTGAATTCATGGAATAAAGAAGAATAAAAAGGCAAAGAAAGAAACTAAGTGTGGGGAGAATGTACCAAGTTATTCAATTAAAAACTATCTATCACATGTTTCTGTAAAGTTATTCCAGGTGTTTTTGTTTTGGACTTAATTAACTGTTTTACCCGGTTTACTGTAATATATTTGAAAGAAAGATGGATCTACACGATGAATCAATTCCATCATTAAAAGGAAGTAAAGTCTTCCAAAAAAGACACGCGCTTCTTGAATTAGGTCAAGAAGTTGTCGTCCAGACCAGCTGTAGGTTGACGAAAAATCTAGAAAAGTCATCTCTAAAATCAGCAGGAAATCCACGGACCTCAGCATTAAACAGGGTCGCCATGTGGTCAGATTTATCCTAAGTATGAGAAGGATTTATCTCGCATAATGGGGGGGCACCGTGCAAATTAGCTTGATAAGACTAATGAATCAAATCCCCAGAAAGGATAATCTCCTTAAAGATCAAAAATCAGCTTTTAAGACTGATATTACTCAATCCTAGAGATTGACCTTAAAGATTGAGAATTACAAACTCATGGAATTCAATGATATCTAAACTCGAGCTTGAACGAGAAAATATTTTGATCAAAAATAAAACCGATTTGTTTTCTGAAAACCTATTTTCAATGCGTTCATTACCATTGAACGTAAAATCCTGAGAATTCATTGGAATTCATTAGGTCACCTGAACCAAATCGGGTGTCAACCGTAAGAACGGTGGTTGCATAGCATGGTCGGAGACAGGACCTTGTGTCAAACCGACAAATTATAAGGGTGAGCTTTACTATTGCTCCTATAAAGGATAGTAAAAGCATCCGACACGTTTTTGGACCATAATTAAAAGCATGTCACGGGACATTGCCTTAACAGTTTCTTGTTCATCGCTTTCCTTTACAACCGGACGGTAGTTTGCCGAAAGGTAATATACGGGACAAGTAAACTGGACGTGTTGCTTTCCTAATACAAGGTTAGCAAGTGGGTAACACAAAACCACAAGTGTTGAGCTAAAATTTTCAAATCTGAAACCCACACAACCCACAAAAATATTTTGCAAACACCGGTGAAGGGTTATTCCGGAAAACTTATCTAGGGTAAAAGCTAGATTAAATTTTCAAAAAGATCAAATGTTTTCATAAAGATCCAATTTCCTTAAGGATCTACATTTTCATAGTCATGTGGGACTGTAAACCACCTTTCAAATGTGCACTTTGCTTTGGAAACCGAAAGTAAATCGGCTATTTGATTGCAAGTGTCGTTGACCTAAACCCGAGGCAACTGTGGATGACACACCCACCTTTAACCATCATTAATGTCATTGTTTATACCGCTATATCAAAATCACTGATGTACAAAATGTGATGAATAAAAAAGTGATTCATGTATGTTTTTATTTCAAGTTCTGTATTGCTTGAGGACAAGCAACGCTCAAGTGTGGGGATATTTGATAGTGCTCCAAATGAACATATATTTAGTAGCAATATCGTTCCAATATGTAAAGTTTTTAAATGTAATTTCCTTATTTTTAGTTGTAATAGTTAAATAAATAAGTGCGAAGACGAAAGACGCAAATCGCTCGAAAATGAAGATTTAAAGACAAAAACAAAGATTTGAAAGACCAAAACGTCCAAAAAGCTCAAATGTACAAGATACAATTCAAAAGGTTCAATTTATTGATGAGAAACGTCTAAAAATGACAAGAGTACAAGTTACAAAACGCAAAGTACAAGATATTAAATTATACGAAAGGACGTTCGAAAATCCGGAACCGGTACCCGAGCCAACTATCAACGCTCGACGCAACGGAGCTGAAAGTACAAGTCAACTATGCACAAGAATATAATATAATATTTAAATAATTCATAATAAGAATAATAATAAATAATAAAAAGTTGTTAATTGAGCATAGTTAAGGGTCATAAGTGAAAATTTCAAATCAACATTTGCCTATAAAATGGAATTCACGTAGTAATGAAAAAGGACACCTTCACTTCATTTTTCTTTCTTTCCCTCTGAAAGAATATATATATTTATATTTATAATATTAAGTTTAATTTAAGTTTAATAATAATTGGGTTATTGTAAGAAATATTTTACGGGTTTTAAAGTCGAAACTCTGCCCGTGTAACGCTACGCGATTAATCACCACTGTAAGCTATGTTCTTCCTTTTTAAATTAATGTATCGTAACTAAGTTATTATTATGCTTATTTGAGCCGAAGTAATCGTGATGTTGGGCTAAAATATTAAGAAGGGATTATTGAACTTTGGACCATAATTAAGGTTTGGGCAAAAGACCGACACTTGTGGAAATTGAACTATTGACTATTAATAGATGGGGGGTATTGTCTAATTGAGTGACAACTCATTGGAGTCTGTCGAACCTATCTTCAAATTAATTAACCTAATAATTAATAATGATTATGGTTGTCCTATTTAGTGACGTTCATATGGAATCTGTTATAATCATTTAATTAATCAATTGGGTTGGGTAATTGATTATTCATTCTGATCAAGTGGATGAATTAATATTCATAAACTAATTAAAACAGGGGTGGATTACATACAGTGATAACTGGTGTAATTGTTGACAGAAGTGATAGCTGCGTCACAGTTTAAATCCTTAATCAGTTGGAATATTTGACTTCGGGTATAAGGGTAATTTGACGAGGATACTCGCACTTTATATTTATGACCGATGGACTATTATGGACAAAAACCAGATAGACGTATCAAATAAACCAGGACAAAGGACAATTAACCCATGGTAATAAATTAAAATCAACACGTCAAACATCATGATTACGGAAGTTTAAATAAGCATAATTCTTTTATTATATTTCTCATCGTATCTTTATTTACTGTCATTTTATTACTCGCAATTTTATTTACTGTCATTTTATTTATTGTCATTATTTTACGCACTTTAATTATCGTCATTTATCTTTACGCTTAAAATATAGAATCGACAAACCGGTCATTAAACGGTAAAACCCCCATTTTATAATAATATTACTACTTATATAATTATATATATTTTGTATAAATATAGTTAAAAATATAGTAAGTATCACCAGCTCCCTGTGGAACGAACCGGACTTACTAAAAACTACACTACTCTACGATTAGGTACACTGCCTATAGTGTTGTAGCAAGGTTTAGGTATATCCCATCCGTAAATTAATAAAACTTGTGTCATATTTTGTAGTATTTTGTATTAAAAATAATAGTAATTTCGTAACCCCACGCTACCACATCAAGTTTTTGGCGCCGCTGCCGGGGAGCGCTAAAACGCTATATTTTTAATTATAATAATATTGAAATAAAATATAATAATATAATAATATTGAAATAGAATATAATAATATAATAATATTGAAATAGAATATAATAATATAATAATATTTTAGAATCAAAATTTGATACGTAAAGTTTTAAAAAGTCGTATTTATTAAATACTTCAGGGGTATATTATGTAACTTATAATTACTTTCATATGAATAGTAAATTAATTAATTTATTTTCATTTACTATTCATGAATAGTAAATGAATTAAAAAAAGTTTTGAAAAAAAAATTATAATTATAAAAAAATTATTAATTTGTAAAAAAAAATCGTTTTTTTTAAGAAAAAAAAATTTCGTTTTAAAAAAAAAAAAAAATTGTGTAAAAAAAAATCGTTTTTTTTAAAGAAAAAAAAATTCGTTTTAAAAAAAAATTGTAAAAAAAAATCGTTTTTTTTTTTAAATTTTTTTTTAAAAAAAAAAAATGTTTTAAAAAAAATTTATATAAAAAAAAAATTTTTTTTTTTAAAAAAAAATTTTAAAATCCTTAAAAAACGAAATATATAAAAAAAAATTAAAAAAAAAAGTTTTTTTTTTATTACCTTTAGATTTTTAGACTCTAGTTACAATTTTTAGTATTAAGTTTAGTTTTGCCATAGTTATTTTTATTTCTAGAATTTTTAGGTTTGCCGTAAAATCCCTTAAGTGCTTATTCCTTAGACTAAGATTTATGTGCTTTAGAATTTTGCGACGCCGTTTTTCGCGCTACTTTCTTATTTTTATTTTTCGACGCCTATTTTTTGACCTTTTATTTTTCGACCTTTTTCGACGCGTTTTTTTTTCTTTCTTATTTCTCGCTATTCTAGTTTTAGGATAAGATTTTTATTCTACTTCTTATCTAAATTTCTTAAAATTACGAAAATTTATTTTAAGTGGTTAAATTGATAGACATCAAAATTTTCTGGTTCGTAGTAATAGTTGGATTTGTACGTGGACCGGGTTATTGGAGCCAAACAGTACTCAATTATATTGAGACCAAACGAATCCTGCCCCTCTGCTGCATCTTTTGGCTATTCGAAACGTGGGCAAAATCAGAAAAGTCTATTAATTGGATAACTTATATAATTTTTCTTTCCTTTTAAAAACTAATAGGATATTCAGTGAATGCACCGAGTAAAACGTTCACCACCTTTCATACGTTCACCACCTATAACTCGATCAAGACATCTAGCCAATATTGTCGCCGTTGATTTTTCTTTAGAATCATCATCTAGTCGACCAAGAACTCCAACTCAAATTTCTGATAATCCATCTTTTGAACCCGACCTCACAATTGAGAATCCGGAGAATATTCGGGGACAATTCCAAGATCCAGAACCACTAATCATTCCTCCTGAACCACAAACCATTAAATCAGAATCTTCTAGTGATTCGTATTCAACAAATTCAATTATGGAAAATCTGGAACCTCTAAGTATGGAAGACCGAATGAGAGCCACACGCACGGGCCAAGGTCACGCCATTATTAAGCCAGACATTAATGCGCCAGATTATGAAATCAAAGGACAAATCCTACACATGGTAACTAATCAGTGCCAATATAGTGGTGCGCCGAAGGAAGATCCAAACGAACATCTTCGTACGTTTAATAGGATCTGTACACTATTCAAAATCCGAGAAGTTGAGGATGAACAGATCTATCTCATGTTGTTTCCCTGGACTTTAAAGGGAGAAGCCAAAGATTGGTTAGAATCGTTACCTGAAGGGGCGATTGACACATGGGATGTTTTAGTTGAGAAATTTCTTAAAAGATTCTTTCCGGCATCTAAAGCCGTGAGACTTCAAGGAGAAATTGTTACGTTCACACAAAAGTCAAATGAAACTCTATATGAGGCGTGGACAAGATTTGGAAAGTTGTTGAGAGGATGTCCTCAACACGGTTTAGACACTTATCAAATAGTACAAATATTCTACCAAGGTGTCAACGTTGCTACACGAAAAGACATCGACATAACAGCTGGTGGTTCCATTATGAAGAAAACCGCAACTGAAGCTTACAAAATTATTGATAACACAGCCTCCCACTCTCATGAGTGGCACCAAGAGAAAGATATATATCTCTCATCTAAAGCGGCTAGAGCCGATTCTAGCCATAACTTTGATTCCGTTTCCGCAAAAATAGATGCTTTCGAGAGACGAATGGAAAAGATGAATAAAGATATTCACGCAATACGAATCAGTTGTGAGCAATGCGATGGACCACACTTAATGAAAGACTGTCACATTGAACAAACGATGGAACAACGTGAGAATGTTGTCTACATGAACCAAAGGCTGGAAAATAGTTATCAGAATAATTATCAACCGCCAAGGCCAAACTTCAATCGAAATCAAAACATTCTTTACAATCCAAAAGGACCCGACAATAACTCGTATAACCAACAAGGTCCGAATAACCAACCAACTCAAAACAACACTTTCAATCAACAAAGACCTGGCTTGTATAAACCACCACAACAAACCGACGAGAAGAAGTCAAATCTGGAAGAAGTGGTATTTAAGCTAGTTGAATCTCAAACACAATTTATTGAAACTCAAACCCAAACGAATGAGAGGTTTGATCAGTCATTTAGAACTCAACAAGCTTCCATTTTGAATCTAGAAAAACAAGTAGGTACTCTTGTTAGATTGATGAGTGAAAGGGAACAAGGAAAGCTACCGAGTAATAATGAAGTAAATCCTCGGAATGAAAATGTTAACATGATATCAACAAATTCTGAAAAACCAATACCAGAAGATGGGAAAGTTTTAGATGTAAGTAACAATGAAGAAGTTACACCACCACCACCACCCGAGTATGTAAAGCCAGTGGTGGCACCATACAGACCACCCATCCCGTTTCCAAGAAAAGGAGTTGAGTATGAGCAAGTAATAGGTAATAAAGTTTGTGATACCTATGGAAAGAAGAAGAAGAAGAATAAAAAGTGCAAGAAACAAAAACAGTAGAAGTAAACCCGGTGAAGACAGTTCCACCAAATCCTCCACCTAGGGTAGGTGATCCGGGTGAATTTATTGTTCCTTGTCAACTTAGTGACTGTGTCATGTATGGTGCACTAGCAGATTTAGGTTCAAGTGTGAGTGTTATGCCTCTTTCATTATATAAGAGATTAGGTGTAGGTGAGTTAACTCCAACGGATATGAGTGTTCGACTCCTTGATCAAACCATTAAGCACCCAGTTGGAATTGCTGACAACCTACCCGTTCAAGTAGGTAATTTAACCTTTCTAGTCTAATTCATTGTCATTTACATAGAAGAGGACTCAAACGTTCCTCTAATTTTAGGTCGACCATTCTTAGCGTCCACCGGGGCGTTATTTGATGTAAGAAAGGGTAGAATGACACTTAGTAATGATGAGAAATCGATCACCTTTATGATTCGACAGTCTAAATATCCACAAACCAAAACCGTTGAACCGACAAAAACGATTGGTAAGAACCATGTTGTTTTACCAACTCCAACGGTAATGCTTAACAATAATAGAACGCCTAAGTGTGGGGAAAATGAAGTAACACCTAATGATGACTTGATAATAAAGAACCCCATAGTTGATACGAAATTAAATAACCCCGTTATTAACAGTTCAATGAAGAAACTTTTTAAACGGGTTATTGATGTTAAAAGTAAGGGAAACTTTAAGTTATATAACCGGTTAGTATCCAATCTGTCGCCTAAAGAAAAGGCGAAGCTAGTTGAATTTGTGGATATTACGGAAAAAGATGGTCACTGGCTTAAAGCAAAAGTCACAGATATGCAAGTTGATTATGGTCCAAGAGAAATTGACGATGAAGTTAATCACAATTTCGACACCACATCTACCTAAGTGTGAGGAGATTCAAATATTCTAAAAAGAAAATGCTGTTTGGAGTTAGTTGTTCTGTTCTCGTGTAGTTCCGAGAATGGAATTCGATTGGTCTTTTCCGCTAGCAGACACTAAAGAACTAGTTTTCTCCCCCCATTCTGATTTTTTTTTATTTTGTAGGTTTTATATGAAATTAATATGCTTTTTAAATTTAAGTTTTGTGTGAATTTAAAAACAAAATTTACTTTATTTCATTAAGTAAAAAAATGATTTCTAAAATTCGTCGTGAGTTGAAGATTAGGTAGTTGAACCGAAATTACTTTAACCGAGGGCGGGACGAGAAATTTTGTTATCATTATTTTTAATTTAATTGATTTAAAGTATGCCAAAAAAAAATATTAGATTTTATAAATTTTTGAACGTGGGGTAATATACCCAACTTCAAAATTATGTATGTTTGTATTTTATGTTATATACAAAACAGGGTAAAATAACGCACTTTCAAAGACTGTCATTAAGTTCAGAAAAAGGTACTAATTTTGACGACAAGACGCAAAACAACAAATGTGATATAACAAATGAAGGAATGAACGATGAGGCGCCATCAATCATTCGACGAGCTTGGTAATTACAAACTGGGTATTTTTAATCACTTTTCTACACTAATCACCCTCATGAATTTATAATTATAGTCTGATTTCATGCAAATGAGGGCATTGCATGATCTCAAGTGTGGGGAAGGGTTATAAATTCTCTCGGGTTTACACTTGGTTTATTTGCCAAATTTTGTGAAAATTTGAAAAAATTTCAACTAAATGAACTCAAAATCATGTTTGTTTATACATATTTATGAACGATAAAACTAGGTGTTAATGCCGAAATTATCGTTACCTCAAAAAGGACATAAATTTAGAAACAACCCAAAACTCTTGAATTCATGGAATAAAGAAGAATAAAAAGGCAAAGAAAGAAACTAAGTGTGGGGAGAATGTACCAAGTTATTCAATTAAAAACTATCTATCACATGTTTCTGTAAAGTTATTGCAGGTGTTTTTGTTTTGGACTAAATTAACTGTTTTACCCGGTGTACTGTAATATATTTGAAAGAAAGATGGATCTACACGATGAATCAATTCCATCATTAAAAGGAAGTAAAGTCTTCCGAAAAAGACACGCGCTTCTTGAATTAGGTCAAGAAGTTGTCGTCCAGACCAGCTGTAGGTTGACGAAAAATCTAGAAAAGTCATCTCTAAAATCAGCAGGAAATCCACGGACCTCAGCATTAAACAGGGTCGCCATGTGGTCAGATTTATCCTAACCATGAGAAGGATTTATCTCGCATAATGGGGGGGCACCGTGCAAATTAGCTTGATAAGACTAATGAATCAAATCCCCAGAAAGGATAATCTCCTTAAAGATCAAAAATCAGCTTTTAAGACTGATATTACTCAATCCTAGAGATTGACCTTAAAGATTGAGAATTACAAACTCATGGAATTCAATGATATCTAAACTCGAGCTTGAACGAGAAAATATTTTGATCAAAAATAAAACCGATTTATTTTCTGAAAACCTATTTTCAATGCGTTCATTACCATTGAACGTAAAATCCTGAGAATTCATTGGAATTCATTAGGTCACCTGAACCAAATCGGGTGTCAACCGTAAGAACGGTGGTTGCATAGCATGGTCGGAGACAGGACCTTGTGTCAAACCGACAAATTATAAGGGTGAGCTTTACTATTGCTCCTACAAAGGATAGTAAAAGCATCCGACATGTTTTTGGACCATAATTAAAAGCATGTCACGGGACATTGCCTTAACAGTTTCTTGTTCATCGCTTTCCTTTACAACCGGACGGTAGTTTGCCGAAAGGTAATATACGGGACAAGTAAACTGGACGTGTTGCTTTCCTAATACAAGGTTAGCAAGTGGGTAACACAAAACCACAAGTGTTGAGATAAAATTTTCAAATCTGAAACCCACACAACCCACAAAAATATTTTGCAAACACCGGTGAAGGGTTATTCCGGAAAACTTATCTAGGGTAAAAGCTAGATTAAATTTTCAAAAAGATCAAATGTTTTCATAAAGATCCAATTTCCTTAAGGATCTACATTTTCATAGTCATGTGGGACTGTAAACCACCTTTCAAATGTGCACTTTGCTTTGGAAACCGAAAGTAAATCGGCTATTTGATTGCAAGTGTCGTTGACCTAAACCCGAGGCAACTGTGGATGACACACCCACCTTTAACCATCATTACTGTCATTGTTTATACTGCTATATCAAAATCACTGATGTACAAAATGTGATGAATAAAAAAGTGATTCATGTATGTTTTTATTTCAAGTTCTGTATTGCTTGAGGACAAGCAACGCTCAAGTGTGGGGATATTTGATAGTGCTCCAAATGAACATATATTTAGTAGCAATATCGTTCTAATATGTAAAGTTTTTAAATGTAATTTCCTTATTTTTAGTTGTAATAGTTAAATAAATAAGTGCGAAGACGAAAGACGCAAATCGCTCGAAAATGAAGATTTAAAGACAAAAACAAAGATTTGAAAGACCAAAAAGCTCAAATGTACAAGATATAATTCAAAAGGTTCAATTTATTGATGAGAAACGTCTAAAAATGACAAGAGTACAAGTTACAAAACACAAAGTACAAGATATTAAATTATACGAAAGGACGTTCGAAAATCCGGAACCGGTACCCGAGCCAACTATCAACGCTCGACGCAACGGAGCTGAAAGTACAAGTCAACTATGCACAAGAATATAATATAATATTTAAATAATTCATAATAAGAATAATAATAAATAATAAAAAGTTGTTAATTGAGCATAGTTAAGGGGTCATAAGTGAAAATTTCAAATCAACATTTGCCTATAAAATGGAATTCACGTAGTAATGAAAAAGGACACCTTCACTTCATTTTTCTTTCTTTCCCTCTGAAAGAATATATATATTTATATTTATAATATTAAGTTTAATTTAAGTTTAATAATAATTGGGTTATTGTAAGAAATATTTTACGGGTTTTAAAGTCGAAACTCTGCCCGTGTAACGCTACGCGATTAATCACCACTGTAAGCTATGTTCTTCCTTTTTAAATTAATGTATCGTAACTAAGTTATTATTATGCTTATTTGAGCCGAAGTAATCGTGATGTTGGGCTAAAATATTAAGAAGGGGTTATTGAACTTTGGACCATAATTAAGGTTTGGGCAAAAGACCGACACTTGTGGAAATTGAACTATTGACTATTAATAGATGGGGGGTATTGTCTAATTGAGTGACAACTCATTGGAGTCTGTAGAACCTATCTTCAAATTAATTAACCTAATAATTAATAATGATTATGGTTGTCCTATTTAGTGACGTTCATATGGAATCTGTTATAATCATTTAATTAATCAATTGGGTTGGGTAATTGATTATTCATTCTGATCAAGTGGATGAATTAATATTCATAAACTAATTAAAACAGGGGTGGATTACATACAGTGATAACTGGTGTAATTGTTGACAGAAGTGATAGCTGCGTCACAGTTTAAATCCTTAATCAGTTGGAATATTTGACTTCGGGTATAAGGGTAATTTGACGAGGATACTCGCACTTTATATTTATGACCGATGGACTATTATGGACAAAAACCAGATAGACGTATCAAATAAACCAGGACAAAGGACAATTAACCCATGGTAATAAATTAAAATCAACACGTCAAACATCATGATTACGGAAGTTTAAATAAGCATAATTCTTTTATTATATTTCTCATCGTATCTTTATTTACTGTCATTTTATTACTCGCAATTTTATTTACTGTCATTTTATTTATTGTCATTATTTTACGCACTTTAATTATCGTCATTTATCTTTACGCTTAAAATATAGAATCGACAAACCGGTCATTAAACGGTAAAACCCCCCTTTTATAATAATATTACTACTTATATAATTATATATATTTTGTATAAATATAGTTAAAAATATAGTAAGTATCACCAGCTCCCTGTGGAACGAACCGGACTTACTAAAAACTACACTACTCTACGATTAGGTACACTGCCTATAGTGTTGTAGCAAGGTTTAGGTATATCCCATCCGTAAATTAATAAAACTTGTGTCATATTTTGTAGTATTTTGTATTAAAAATAATAGTAATTTCGTAACCCCACGCTACCACATCAGTTAGTCTGTTAGGACTAATGGTGGGACGAACTTTCATGTTTGGGTCATCTCAATCCGAGCCACGAATCACCCGTTACGTCCAAAACACCTTTTTGATTGAATTGAAGTCCAAGTGGTGTATTGGCTGTATAACACGACTTTTGGACTGTTCTTGGGGTGTTCTTGAGTGTATCAAAGTGTCGGGTGGTTTACTTAGGCGGAGATATATGTAAGGCTCGCCGAAAACCGACACCCGGGGCTCAGGATACGACCCGATGAACTTTTGATTTAAAACTTTTGATTAATTATTAAACTTAGGATATAAATAATGGATTTCATTATAATTTAATTACTTATGATAAAAAAGGTAATTATTATTATTTACAACTTATGATATATATTTATTATATCATTTAATTAATATTTATGATTTAATTAACTTTTTAATTAAACATATGATTAATAACACTTCATTATTAATAGAAAAATACTTATGATAAGTATTAAACTTATATTATGAGATTATTATAATAAGACTTATAATAAGGATTAATTAATTATTTAATTATTATAAGGCTTAGTTATTATTTAATTATAATTTAATTATTAAATACTTATGATTTAATAATTATAATTAGAAACTTATGATATGATTAATAATTCATTATTAATCAATAATACTTATGATATGATTTAAAATTTATTATTAATTAATAATACTTACATTATGACTAATATTTAATTAATTAATTAAATACTTATGTTATATAAATTATATCATTTAAATTTATATTAACTTTAATAATTCATTTTAATTTAATTAAACTTATGTTATGACATAATTAGACATATTTAACTTTAATAAATGTTATAACTTATATTATTACTATAAATTATACTTTTAAAATTTACGTTGACCATGTTTGACCAAGGTTGACTTTTGAGTTGACTTTCGATTGACTTTCAGTTGACTTTTGTTGACTTTCTAATTAAGGAAACTTTCCTAACTTATAAACTTTCCTAAAATATCAACTTTCTAAATTTGAAAACTTTCCAAAAATAGAAACTTTCCAAAAATGGAAACCTGCTAAAAATAGAAACTTTCTAAAAATAGAAAGTATGTGTCCGTAAGCTGTTTCAATCAAACCGATGCATATTGAGTACTGTTTTATGACTACTTACAACATGTACAATAGCTATCATACTAAGACTTGACCTAAGTTAGTTATTTATATCGACCTGCTTTATTTATAGGTCGGCGTTGTGATCATTCCTGATCACTGTACTACATTTGTTGTTCGCTTAATTGTGTTGGTTACTTCATTACTATTAAGGTGAGTTATAGTCCCGTTTTTACATACTTTTCAAAGTATATTTTTGAGATGTGATTACATGCATTTTATTTCATGTTTAGACACAAGTGACAATTAAATTTAAATTATTCATTGTGAGTTGGACAAAAATATTCCCTAGTCTAGTAACTGTAATCATTGGTTTCTATCGATGAACGCAATCCTACGGATAGATCTATCGGGTTTGACAACCCCATTTTGAGCTAGTCGCGCTAGCAATTTATAATCGGAATGCTTAGTACTTCGTATTTTGTTGTAGATACACTGTCCAGTGTATATTTTTATTGTGTTTGGCAAGGGTAAATAAAGGGTTAAGTGGTTACCAGGTGGCTCATTGATAATGGAATAATGTTTAATGTTTTCTAACATTTTCAAATCTTGTGGTCTAAAGTTTATTCAATTATTTAAACCTATAATTCACTCAACCTTTGTGTTTACAGTTTACTCGCATGTTTTCACAGGTACTTGAGTTTATGTGATGCTTCCGCTGTGTTTAGAAGAGTCTGCATGCATTTGGGCAGATTTTTATGAAACAATTTATGAAACTTTGGCTTGCATTTAGTTTTTGAATAATTAATACTTGTGGGTTGTTGACAATGTTTTTGTGTCAACTTTGGATTATTAATATGTTGGGTTACTTTTAAACTACATATTTTGGTATGCTTTCCTTTTTGGGAAACTTTTGATATAAAAGAATGCAATGTCATTTATTAAATTCATTTAAGTTCGATCAAGCTGTGGGACCAAGTGACGGAGCCGTTAAGTGTTTTGACGGGGCCATCACATATCTGTTACTGTAGACTTTCCTGACATATTCCGTAAATCCCTCCGTAATCTACGCAACCTTTTATCCTATATATATATATATATATATATATATATATATATATATATATATATATATATATATATATATATATATATATATATATATATATATATATATATATAGGTAGGTATTCTATGTAAAAAGAATATCATCCAATATCCGAAAATCATTTCATATCGAAAAATCCTTTATTCAATCGTACAAAATGGAACTCGCTACTAGTTCAAGTCCCTCGGATTCTGACATGGAGTCCCACTCAAGCTACGAAAGCAGTGTGACCAGAATGGACCAACCAATCAGCCATCATCTATGCTGGATGAATTGGGGCTTGGTTCGTAGCCTACTTAGTCATTGGAGACAAGAAGAAGGTGATCGCTTTCATCCACCATATTGTCCTCTTGGCGAAGAACCTGACGCACTTACCGGCGAACCTGCCCGAAACACCATTTTCTCTCTCATTTCCAGAGTATCTCGTCATGATTATATCTTATCTCAAATTTTAGATCTTATTCATCTGCTCGTTCCGACCGACAATCATCCCGAAATAATAGAAGTAGTCAATGAACTTCGCGCTCGAGTAATCAATTTAGAGAATATGGTGCAAAATTTACCTGCTTCAACAACATCACCGGCACCAACAGTACCATCAGTAACAGGACCAGTACCATCAACAATCCATGCCTCAACATCACAATCTGTACCTCGAGCAAAACCATCGTTCTACATGACGTTGTACATAATTTATTTTCGTTCTTCATGGCGATTATGTAATCTCTAATGTTTTATAGATTATGTATTCTAGTTCTAACGGTAAATCAAATGAGATTAATATTATATTAACTCATTAAATCCATGATTACATCTGAAGAAAATATATATGGAAGTATATTTTCATAAAGGTTGTAATTAAAAATTCCATAAATCACGGAGAAATTTTCGGAAGATGTCAGGAAAAATTTACAGTAACAGATACGCTAAGATATGAATTTTGTCTATACACTATTCATGCAATCAATGCAGTAAAACGTGTCTAGACTAGGAATGATAAACAGGTAATTTCCGACAAAAAATGATAAGCAAAACTTTTGACATGCAGACACGGTCGAAGTCCAGACTTACTAATGCATCCTAACAACTATCAGTTAGACACACTCATGCAAGACCTGGTTCGCTAGGACCAATGCTCTGATACCAACTGTGACGATCGCTCCAAATCCATATGGACAAACACGTCATTCATTGATTTCATTGCGAGGTATTTGACCTCTATATGATACGTTTTGTAAACATTGCATTCTTTTGAAAAGGCACACCATAAATAAATATTTAAATCAAAGGTTTTCGACATCTGCTGATTTCTACATATAGACAATCACCGTATATAATAGTTTACAATAGTACTTCCATTGACAATGCAGTCAAAATAAGGTACATGATGATGAATTGGTGAATGTAACGTTTTCTTGAAAAATATGCCATATAATACTCCATTCACATAGCTTGTCTATCATATAAGCAAACAGCGGAAGACTTCTAGGGAACCTGAGAATAAACATGCTAACAAGTGTCAACACAAAGGTTGGTGAGTTCATAGTTTGTATGTTTCGCATAATCTGTATATGAAGATGGATCACAAGATTTCAGTTGTTTCGTCCAGAAACGTTTATCAAAATATTCTACGAAATTGAGCACCCTGGTAACTAAACTTAACGTATATATAATTTGTACCCTTTGTATAATCATCTTAATAATACACGCAAACCAACGTGTACGCTTCTCAAATAGCATACGTCCGTTAAAAGGCTAGTGCTCTAGCTCGAACGGGGATATCAAGCCCTATGGATCCATAAACTACTACTCGCGCCCACCAGTTCTTATAACCGGCAGTTACTAGTTACCAAAGCTAAGGGATTTTCGGTTCAAACTCAGTGTAGAATTTAGTATGTACTTGTATCCATTGCGTTTAAAATAAAGTGCATGTATTCTCAGCCCAAAAATATATATTGCAAAAGCAATTAAAAAGGGAACAAATGAAACTCACCTTAGCAGCATATAAAGTCGTTCACTAAAATGTGATCGAAAAACGGATTACCAAATAACCGTAGATCTCAACCTAGAGAATATATGTTGGTCAATAAATGTCTATCAAGCTAGGTCAGGTCATAGTGTATCACAATCCTAATGTTCGATATCGACATACAAAAGTTATCCAATGTTGTTTCAAAAAGTCAATTTTGACAATAGTTTAACAAAACGAGACGTACCTTATATAAGGATTCATTTACTCGGTTGGTAATATTCAAAAATCCATTTTATCAATCTTGTAGACAAGTTGTTTAAATCTTTATTGCAGATTCAAAAGCAATTTCAATTAATGTCAATCATAATTCAGTTGATCATATCTTTTAATACGTTCATCGAAACTATTCGGTATCTAAATGAAAAGTTATTGATTTTTCGCCAGCTTTCCAAAAACATGTATATCATATACCTTTTACCAGTAATATATGTATTTAATTCGTGATTCATTATAAACTGTTTAACGACGAAATTTAGCATACAAGAATGTATAAATATATATACTCGAGCATTAGACATGGATACACAATTAATATATAAAAGATAAGATATGAATACTCACGTATCAATATTGTGATTCAATATTGCAGGAAAGTACGTAGACGCAACAGAAATGATAAACACTATGTTTGATTTGCAAACAATACTCATGAACATTACCCATAACCTCCATAGCTATAACCCATAGTTTTCTTAACTCTATCCCGCACGAAAACCCATTTTGAAAGTGACATGCTCATGACCTCGTCGTAGTATTTTATGTATAATACTAATTAATAATATTACTACTAATAATATTAAGATTAATAATAATATTAATATTAATAATAATAATAATAATAATAATAATAATAATAATAATAATAATAATAATAATAATAATAATAATAATAATAATAATAATAATAATAATAATAATAATAATAATAATAATAAATATAAATATAATTGAGAGACAGAGAGATTTGAGAAGAAGAAAGTAAATAAATTCGAACAAAACTGCGAGCTTTATAGACCTGGCCTGATTTCCACTGCCATACGATCGCATGGCTGGGCAGTGTAATTCCCATGCGATCGCATGGGAAACTTTTCCAGCTCACAATGTTTTGGCAACTAGCTCGTCGACATATTTTTATAATATATATAATATATAATTTAAATTAATTAATTATATATTATATTTTATTCTCGTGCATAGTTGATTTGAAATTTTTATTTCGATAAGTCGTACGTCGTCACTCGACTTATGTCCCGGTTCCGGTTTTTCGAATGTCCCTTCGTACGCTGAGAAAACTTGTACATTACATTTTGGGACACGTACCTTAGTCAAAATATAGCCTTAAATTATCCCTAAATTATATCACTCAAAATATAACTTATACATTTGAGTGTTTTGGTCATTTACTTCTATAAATCATCGTCTCGCTATTTTTTAAAATACATTTTAAAATAGTGTTTAATGTAGCAATTCACTGTAGCAAAGTCAATTTCACTGTAGCAAGTAGTGATTTTCGAAAACTCTGTAGCATTTTGGGTACTGTAGCAATTTGAAAATATTGTAGCAAATTAGTGTTTTACTGGTTCATCTTAAACGCTTTAGTTAACTTATCTGAATATCAATCGAATCAATAAACAAATGTTACTATCGTTTACTAAATAACTTGAAATTATATATATGTATATATCTTTTTAATATACATAAATCAGTTTTTAAATACACAATGGAAGTAATTTATAAATAAATTTTAATAATAAATATTTCAACTTATCATATATATTCAAATAGATATTTAAACCAATAAGTTTAATGTACGGTATCAAACAATTAATACATTGTTACCTTTTCAAGTTATAGTATATATGTATCTATTTACATATAATTGTCCGCGAATCGTCGAAAACAACCGAAGGGTATTTAAATATATAAAAGTAGTTCAAAAATTTTGAGATTCAGTTTTACAGACTTTGCTTATCGTGTCGGAAATGTTAATCATACAAAGATTAAGTTTAAATTTGGTCAGAAATTTCCGGGTCATCACAGTACCTACCCGTTAAAGAAATTTCGTCCCGAAATTTGAGTGAGGTCGTCATGGCTAATAATAAAAATGTTTTCATGACAAATATGAGTCGATAACTAGAGTTTTATCACGGTTGAATAATATAGATACAACAATCCAATTACTCGAAGCGTATGAGAGAAGTTATCGTAATCAAGTGAAATGAAGAATAGAGATGCGTCTTATTTCTTGATGTAGTAACAATTGATTTCCGGATTTTAAGGAATAGAAAATCTTCATAATCTAAATAAGATTTGATTCTTCAGAATTTGCGAAAATTCGGATTTTCTTTGATTAAATGCGTAATCTGCCTTGATTGCTATGTCTGGTATTTCGCTTATAAATTGACCACTTCCACTTCATTTATTTTCACCATTCCTATAATCTTCTTCCTTATTTCATACTTACAAAAGATTTGTGAAAATGCTTCATCCAGTTCTGATTCTTGATATTTTCTTGGCTATCGTATCATTCATTCTTCTTTTTCATCTACCACCAGAGGATGTTATATTCTTCTACTATTACCTTGGGGTTATATTATTTTTCATTCTCCCGTGCATTTATATTACTATACGCATTGATATACACGGTTTGTAATTTCGGGGTTGTTTTCGGGCTTCATATTTTCCATTATATTTTGGAGCTTCATGCTTTCATTTTCTCTTCCCGACTTTAAGTCAAGCGAATAATGGTCCAGAATTTGTAGCTATTCATTTCGAAATGAACATAGTTAATGTTCTAAGAAAGAAATTGTAATGGCACAATATTGATTTGTCAAATTACCAGAATATCTGGAAAAGACCGAATCATCAAGAAAAATATTTTCTTGATATGTTTAGAGGTTAAATAGAATGAAAGAGTTATGTAACATGGTTCATGATGAGGGTCTGATCTGAGAACCTTTATCACGTTCTATTAGAAACTCAGCATGACTTACTGTAATATAATCACGTTGATCAAGTGTCATTATATTATACTATCTCATGCTTCAGCTCCCAACACCACTTCCAAAATATTCATATTTTAAACTTGAAAGTTTCAGAATTTAGAAACTAAAATAGTTTCTTTTATGATGTAACACAGATATCGCAAGGAGAAAATTAATTTCCGATACGAATGATTATGAAATTATCTCCAGAAATATGGAGGATATTTATAATGAAAGATACGATGATATCTTAGAATTTCTAATATCAGAGGATGATGAAGAATATTGTCTGTAAGGGTTTAGATTCGGAAGCAAGGTATTCGTTAATGGCTTCAGCAGATACTGAATCATTTGGATTCTTTGAAGGCAGATTTCGTCCTTTTGATTTATCCACAGCCTCTTTCATACTTTGCTCAATCCATTTTCCAGTTCCAAACTTTCTCTTTTTCTGAGCTTTGCCAGCACACTATCCTTTATCATCAAACTTTTTACTGTTAAGGTCGTTTACAGTTTTTGCTGCTTCATCAGCATTTTTTCAAGATTTCGAGAACTAGTTCGTAGTTTAAGGTGTTTTTCAGAAACTTCACATTCGAAATCTGTAAGTCTAGAAGATCGATGTTATCTATATATAACTGTTGTCGTAGAAAATGTTGCGAGATTCAAAATACTGATTGTTAATTCCCGGTAGTTGTAATGGCAATTACCGTTACAAGATGTGGATGAGTACATGATAGGGTTTCAATGAACAATTATAATGGTTTTTCGGAGAGACTTTACGTCACAGATTAATGAATTTGCTGGTACCTTTACTGTTAATGTGGTGCAACATGAAAGGTTCCCCAGTAACAAAAACGTATATGCCAAAATTACAAGTCTGAAAGGTCGTCGTTGACTGGTTGAATGGTTGATAATACTGGATATTTTGAAAAGAAATTGCAAGGTTATTTTCGGTAAAAACAATGCTAAAGGATCTTGCATAGTTTTGAAGTCAAAGTATAGCTTTGAAAGATGTAGAGATTTAAGAATGATGTCACTTGTTAAATCTTGACTTGGATTCTGATCCGTTAATATCAAAATATGTAATTGAATTTGTATGAAAATAATTGTATATCGTTGTGAGTATTGTTAATAATTTTTGAATCAAAGTTGAAGAATGTACAGTGTAACATATTAATTGCAAACTTAAATATTTCCCAGGCACTACCTACCCGTAAAATTTTTTTTTTTCACAATTAATACTTTGTACAAAGAATTTTTGTTACAGTCTTTATGAAAATATCTGTATGTATATTTTCTTCAGATGTAATACAGATTTAATGAGTTAATAATATATTAAGCTTATTTGATTTTTGGCTTGAATTAGAAATGAATAATCTCCAAAACATTAGAGATTACCTAATCTTCGCGAAGTATTTCACTAATGAAATCAATACTTCATTATTTATTCTTATTGATATTCCTTGGTGAAGGATGTTGATGCTCGTGGAATTTTCGTGAACCTTACAAGGCACGGATGACGTTTTCTGGAAAGTTTCGAGTACATCGAAAATGAAAATGTAAAATCAATTATGTAATTGAATAATACACTTGGTTTATTAGGAAATGGAATTCATTGAGTTGAAACAGAGATTGTAGTTAACGATTGTTAAGTCATTAACGAAGGATGTATAACATTTTAGTAATATGAATTAACCGAGTAGTACCTACCAGTTAAGATTCACACGTAATAATTTGGTACGAAAAGATTTATTTTGATTTCAAGATTCATATATATTAAATATACATAAAATTTCTTTAGGGGAAATGAGTTAATACTTCATCGGTTATTGTTGCTGGTATTTCTTGGTAACTACGGTGCATATGACGTTGATGCTCGTGGAACAGATTGTGAAGTTGAGGTTTGCGATGCGGATGTTGGTGGTGGTGGTAATGGTACTGTTGGTGTTGTTGTCGGTGGTACTGTTGATGCCGTTGATGCTGCTGGTGCTTGTAACCTTTGCACCATATTCTCCAAAGCCACTACCCGAGCGCGAAGCTCGTTAACTTCTTCTACTACACCGGAATGATTGGTGGTTCGGACGAGCGGATGAATAAGATCCAGGATTTGAGAGAGTATATGATCATGACGAGATATTCTGGAGATGAGAGAGAAAATGGTATTACGAACAGGTTCGCCGGTAAGTGCTTCAGGTTCTTCGCCAAGAGGGCAATGTGGTGGATGGAAGGGATCGCCTTCTTCTTGTATCCAATAATTAAGTAGACTATGAACCCATCCCCAATTCATCCAGAATATATGATGGCTAATTGGTTGATCCATTCCAGTTACACTGTCTTCGGAATTCAGGTGAATATCCATATCGGAATAGCTGTCAGAGTTTAAGGAATTTGAACTAGATACGGGATCCATCTTGTATAATTAGGGAGATGATTTTTTTTATATGAATTAGATTATAGAATTTAGTTTGGTATTCTTCAATACATAATTTACATATGTATATATAATACCAAATTCCATAAATCACGGAGAAATTTTCGGAAGATGTCAGGAAAAGTTTACAGTAACAGATACGCTAAGATATGAATTTTGTCTATACACTATTCATGCAATCAATGCAGTAAAACGTGTCTAGACTAGGAATGATAAACAGGTAATTTCCGACAAAAAATGATAAGCAAAACTTTTGACATGCAGACACGGTCGAAGTCCAGACTTACTAATGCATCCTAACAACTATCAGTTAGACACACTCATGCAAGACCTGGTTCGCTAGGACCAACGCTCTGATACCAACTGTGACGATTGCTCCAAATCCATATGGACAAACACGTCATTCATTGATTTCATTGCGAGGTATTTGACCTCTATATGATACGTTTTGTAAACATTGCATTCTTTTGAAAAGGCACACCATAAATGAATATTTAAATCAAAGGTTTTCGACATCTGATGATTTCTACATATAGACAATCACCGTATATAATAGTTTACAATAGTACTTGTGTTGACAATGCAGTCAAAATAAGGTACATGATGATGAATTGGTGAATGCAACATTTTCTTGAAAAATATGCCATATAAGACTCCATTCACATAGCTTGTCTATCATATAAGCAAACAGCGGAAGACTTCTAGGGAACCTGAGAATAAACATGCTAACAAGTGTCAACACAAAGGTTGGTGAGTTTATAGTTTGTATGTTTCGCATAATCTGTATATGAAGATGGATCACAAGATTTCAGTTGTTTCGTCCAGAAACGTTTATCAAAATATTCTACGAAATTGAGCACCCTGGTAACTAAACTTAACGTATATATAATTTGTACCCTTTATATAATCATCTTAATAATACACGCAAACCAACGTATACGCTTCTCAAATAGCATACGTCCGTTAAAAGGCTAGTGCTCTAGCTCGGACGGGGATATCAAGCCCTATGGATCCATATACTACTACTCGTGCCCACCAGTTCTTATAACCGGCAGTTACTAGTTACCAAAGCTAAGGGATTTTCGGTTCAAACTCAGTGTAGAATTTAGTATGTACTTGTATCCATTGCGTTTAAAATAAAGTGCATATATTCTCAGCCCAAAAATATATATTGCAAAAGCAATTAAAAGGGAGCAAATGAAACTCACCTTAGCAGCATATAAAGTCGTTCACCAAAATGTGATCGAAAAACGGATTACCAAATAACCGTAGATCTCAACCTAGAGAACATATGTTGGTCAATAAATGTCTATCAAGCTAGGTCAGGTCATAGTGTATCACAATCCTAATGCTCGATATCGACATACAAAAGTTATCCAATGTTGTTTCAAAAAGTCAATTTTGATAATAGTTTAACAAAACGAGACGTACCTTATATAAGGATTCATTTACTCGGTTGGTAATATTCAAAAATCCATTTTATCAATCTTGTAGACAAGTTGTTTAAATCTTTATTGTAGATTCAAAAGCAATTTCAATTAACGTCAATCATAATTCAGTTGATCATATCTTTTAATACGTTCATCGAAACTATTCGGTATCTAAATGAAAAGTTATTGATTTTTCGCCAGCTTTCCAAAAACATGTATATCATATACCTTTTACCAGTAATATATGTATTTAATTCGTGATTCATTATAAACTGTTTAACGAAGAAATTTAGCATACAAGTATGTATAAATATATATACTCGAGCACTAGACATGGCTACATAATTAATATATAAAAGATAAGATATGAATACTCACGTATCAATATTGTGATTCAATATTGCAGGGAAGTACGTAGACGCAACAGAGATGATAAACACTATGTTTGATTTGCAAACAATACTCATGAACATTACCCATAACCTCCATAGCTATAACCCATAGTTTTCTTAACTCTATCCCGCTCGAAACCCATTTTGAAAGTGGCATGCTCATGACCTGGTCGTAGTATTTTATGTATAATACTAATTAATAATATTACTACTAATAATATTAAGTTTAATAATAATATTAATCTTAATAATAATAATAATAATAATAATAATAATAATAATAATAATAATAATAATAATAATAATAATAATAAATATAAATATAAATATAAATATAAATATAAATATAATTGAGAGACAGAGAGATTTGAGAAGAAGAAAGTAAATAAATTCGAACAAAACTGCGAGCTTTATAGACCTGGCCTGATTTCCACTGCCATGCGATAGCATGGCTGGGCAGTGTAATTCCCATGCGATCGCATGGGAAACTTTTCCAGCTCACAATGTTTTGGCAACTAGCTCGTTGACATATTTTTATAATATATATAATATATAATTTAAATTAATTAATTATATATTATATTTTATTCTCGTGCATAGTTGATTTGAAATTTTTGTTTCGATAAGTCGTACGTCATCACTCGACTTATGTTCCGGTTCCGGTTTTTCGAATGTCCCTTCGTACGCTGAGAAAACTTGTACATTACATTTTGGGACACGTACCTTAGTCAAAATATAGCCTTAAATTATCCCTAAATTATATCACTCAAAATATAACTTATACATTTGAGTGTTTTGGTCATTTACTTCTATAAATCATCGTCTCGCTATTTGTTAAAATACATTTTAAAATAGTGTTTAATGTAGCAATTCACTGTAGCAAAGTCAATTTCACTGTAGCAAGTAGTGATTTTCGAAAACACTGTAGCATTTTGGGTACTGTAGCAATTTGAAAATACTGTAGCAAATTAGTGTTTTACTGGTTCATCTAAAATGCTTTAGTTAACTTATCTGAATATCAATCGAATCAATAAACGAATGTTACTATCGTTTACTAAATAACTTGAAATTATATATATGTATATATCTTTTTAATATACATAAATCAGTTTTTAAATACACATTGGAAGTTATTTATAAATAAATTTTAATAATAAATATTTCAACTTATCATATATATTCAAATAGATATTTAAACCAATAAGTTTAATGTACGGTATCAAACAATTAATACATTGTTACCTTTTCAAGTTATAGTATATATGTATCTATTTACATATAATTGTTCGCGAATCGTCGAAAACAACCGAAGGGTATTTAAATATATAAAAGTAGTTCAAAAATTTTGAGATTCAGTTTTACAGACTTTGCTTATCGTGTCGAAAATGTTAATCATACAAAGATTAAGTTTAAATTTGGTCAGAAATTTTCGGGTCATCACAGAAAACATTGGACAAAATAAAATTTGTTAGAGACAAACAAATTAATTATGAGAAATTTTGTTAAGAATCCACGCTAACTAATCCTAGCTAACTGTTCCTAGCTAACTGTTAATTCCTTATTACATTTTAATTATCGCAATTTATTTATCGCAATTTTAATTCTCGCATTTTTATTTATTGTCATTTAATTTCTGTTATTTATTTTACGCACTTTAAATACCGAGACACGTATACAATGTTTTGACATATCATATCGACCCATCTATATTTATTATTTGGAATAACCATAGACACTCTATATGCAGTAATGCTGGAGTTAGCTATACAGGGTTGAGGTTGATTCTACAATAATATATATACTTTGAGTTGTGATCAAGTCTGAGACATGTATATAACGGGTCACGATACGTATTAATTAATTCGAATATTATAAACTATATATGAATTATTGAATTAGTAACTGTGGACTGCTAACTGTGGACTACCAACATTGAACAATTAAAATGAATTAAAATATTGATTATAACATATGAAACTAAACAATTCTTTAAGTTTGCCACTTGATTTCATCTTAAACCTCATTTGTATCTTGACAATTACAATCTGCGTTCAAACCTTTCATGATTCCTGAAAACACCTCAATCAGAGGATGAACAAACTGCACTTCATCTACGGAAGGAAAGATTTATGCATATAGTATTGCACCTGAAAAACACTCGAAACCTGAGTAAACGTTTAACACGTACCTGTACTAATTCCTTTAGTGTTATTATTATCCAAAATAACTTTACAATCCCTTTTCAAGGTAGTAAATTTTGTCACAGCTCCAGCAAATCAATTTCGACTTTTCATTTGAATAAACTCTATTATAACTATGATATATAAGTTTTCCTTTTGTCACCGTTGTAGAAGAATCATTAATATTCCACCACATTAGCAGTAAACTTACCAGCTGTTTCATTATTCATTGATTTAAGTTTCTCCGGAAAAAAAATCAACTGTTCATTAAAAACCTTATCATATACTCATCCACACCTTACAACGAGAATGACCATACCAATTACCCGGAAATAACATTCAGTATTTTGAAATCTAGCAGCATGTTTACATCAACAGTTATATGTATACATATAACATTTACCTCTTAGAATTATGATCTTCCATTTTGGAACTATGAAAAGCACCTAGTCTACGAATTAATACTCGGAAGGTTGAAAAAGCTGAATGAAGCAGCAAAAAAAAACGTAAACAACCTTAACCGACGGAATATTGATGAAAAAGAATAGAGTGTTGGAAACACTCAATAAAAAAATTAATATTGGGAAGTGGATTATGCAAAACTATGAAAGAGGATGTGGACAAATCACCAGGATTAAACCTGAATTTAACGAATTCAGACGATTCAGTACCTGACGAAATCTCTAGCGAATATCTTGCTCTTTAATTATTCTAAATCATTACGGAAGAATTTTCTTCAGTAACCTGCGATCTTAGAAATTCCAAAATATCTTCGATATTTCTGAGGATATTTTCATACATATTCTTTTCCGAAATTATTCATCTCTTCACGCTATCTGTATTACATCATAAAAGAAACTATTTTAGTTTCTAAATTCTGAAACATTCGAGTTTAAAATTGGAATATTTTTGAAGTAGTGTTGGGAACTGAAGCATGAGTTAGTATAATATAATGACACTTGATCAACGTGATTATATTACAGTAAGTCATGCTGAGTTTCTAAATAGAACGTGATGATCCACAGATCATAACATCATCATGTGCTATGTCACACGACTCTTGTATTCTATTTAACCTCTAAAATATCAAGCAAATATTTTCTTGATGATTCGGTCCTTTCCAGGGTACTCTGGTAATTTAACAAATCAAGATCGTGTCATTACCATTTCTTTCTTAGAACATTAACAATGTTCATTCCGAAATTTATATCTGCGAATTCTGGACCATTACAAGCAGTGCTTAATCGCAAGAAGAAGAAACGAAAGGACAAAGCTCCGAAATAGAAAGGGGGTATAAATCGCAGCAAATAAGAGAGAGCATTAACTGTGGATGACAATGATTATAGGAGAAAGAAGCAGGGACATCGAAATATAAGGGAATATATAAAACCCAACAACAACGCAGAAATTACAAATCGTGGATATTAACATGAAAATATAAATACATGGTATAATTAAGAATAGTATCACCCCAAGGTAATAGTGGAAGTAAATAGATTTTTCTGGTGGAAGATTGAAAAGAAGGACGACAGAAATGATAATTAGGAAAATATAAAGGATTAGAACTGGATTAAGCATTTTCACAATATTTTGCATGTATGAACTAAGAAAGAAAGTATAGAAATGGTGAGAATAATGGAACGGAAGAGCTTAATTTATAATGGAAATAATAGACAGAGTAATCGAGGCAGATCACCGTATTTAATTATAGAGATCTTAATTTCCTTACTCGCTGAAGAATCAAATATTTTAGATTTCGAAGATTATCTTTGAATCCCTTGAATTCCGGAATTCAAACAAGGCAACGTCAAAAGCTAAGACGCACCTTATTTTTCTAAATTCAACCAAGACAACGTCAAAAGCTAAAACGCACCTTATTTTCTAAATTCCACCAAGACTACGTCAAAAGTTAAATCTCTATCTCAATCTGTTGTGACAACTTCATTCGTACTCTTCGAATAATCGAATTGTTTTATCCATATTACTCAATAATGATAAAACTTAATTGATCAACTCATATGCGTCATGACAGCATACTTAATGTCAACCATGACCATCTCACTCAAATTTCGGGACGAAATTTCTTTAACGGGTAGGTACTGTGACGACCCGGAAATTTCCGATCAAATTTAAACTTAATCTTTATATGAATTCGACACGATAAGCAAAGTCTATTAAATTGAGTCTCAAAATGGTTAAACAATTGTCTAAAATCATTTGACCATTGACTATTTTCAGCGATTCACGAACCTTTGATTGTAAAATTTAAATGTGTATATATATATAAATAATTGTATATTATAAATATTAATAATCCATATTGTGATTTAGTAACATAACTTAAACTTGTTATTTTGAATATATAAAGTATATCGAATATAAATGATTTCGAATATGAATTTTCAACGTTAATAAAGTATTAAATATATGATGTGATACTTGAGTTTAATTGTTTTAATATATATGTAATTATTACATTTATCTAAGTAATAAAACTTGATATTTCAAAACATAATTATATTTAGTAATTGTAATATATATATATATATATATATATATATATATATATATATATATATATATATATATATATATATATATATATATATATATATATATACATACATAATTAGAACTATATGCATATTATTAAAATGTATAAATATTATATATAATATATATTATGTAAATAATCAATACCATATAAATAAATGTAACTACAACATAAAATATATTTATGTTGTTATTATTACTTTCATTATTATCATTAATTAATACAATTTATTATTTTTATCAATAATATTAGTACTACTATCATTATATAATTATTAGGATCATTGTTATTATTATTATTGTTAACACTAGTATCAATATTAGGATTAATAATGTCATTAATATAACTAATGTTATTATTATCAATATTTTTATTACTAGTATTATACTATGAGTATTATTATTACTAGATTATGAGTATTATTATTATTTTAACACTATCACAAAAATAATATGAATTATTATTATAATCACTAATAATATTATTATTATTAACATTTTTTTATTTTATTTTTATTACCATTATTATATTATTAATATAATTATTAATTATTAATACTAATTATTTAAAAAAAAATACAGACATATAACAAAATTTGTTTTTATTCTATCTACTTTATATTTTTTCTTTTCGTGATTCGATTCTCCTATCTGTTTTGGTTACCAGTCGATCTCAAATAATCACATCAAATTTCCTTCTTCAATTATTCAGTTCCATCTATCTATTAAACTACTGCATTGTGGAAATTAAAACACAAACCCATATTTTTAAAGCTCACACCCTGTTCTTATTCCATTTTGTCAAAAACTCGAATTTGAACCCAATATCAAAATCTAAAAATGCAGTTGGGTTAGGAATCTTATAGTCAAGCTATCTGCAAAAATTCAACTTTTAATTCCTCAAATTGATTTCAAATTTGTAAGTCAAAGTTTTGTTTCAAAAAGTCAATTGTTTTGTTCATCCAAAAATTAGAACTCATGTTGATGTTTTAAGAGCAATTAATGATCCAGAAAGTTTCTAGGTATGTTTTACTAACTAATTCATGTTATAAATTTGGTCCAAAACAGTCTTGAATTCAACATTTGATTTTGAGTTCATGTTCTTGAACTTTGAAAAAATAAAAACTCGAATTCGAATTTCATTTAAAAATCCATAAATGTAGTTGTGTTAGGATTACTATAAATGAACTTTCTGAAAAATTAGAGGTTCCAATTCTTCAAATTGAGTGAGAATTTGAGAGTCAAAGTTTAAAATTTAAAAAGTCAATATTTGTTCTTAAATTAAATTCAAGTTTTCTGATAATATTTAAGTTAAATTGATGATTCTATTGTAATCAAATGATGATTTAGAAAATATTTTGTGAACGTGATTAGATCTCAAAACGTACTAAAATCCAAATAAAAAAAAAATTCTCATCGTAGCAAGGCAGCGGCAGCAGCACTTTTATTTTTATTTTTTATATTTTTTTCGATCCATTTAGTCACTCAATGAACATTCTGTATATACACTGAATCATGAAACTAATTAAAAACTCGTTATTACATGGGATTGATCCTTAGTCAGTTTGTTTAAACTCATGAAGAAGAAGAACAAAATAGAAAAGGGTTAAAATGAAATTAGATAAGTTGTAAATCAGAAAAAACGTACGCAGCAGAATGGTTAAGGGGAGATTTGGATGAGCGGGAGGTCGCGGGTTCGAGTCCCGGCTTGGACAGTTTATTATTCTTTTTGGAGTCTTTGAAGGTAGTTCATTTATCAAGTTATTATTATTATTATTTTTATTATTATTATTATTATTAATATTATCATTATTGTTTTGATTATTATTATTGTTGTATTTAGTATTAAAAGTATTATTATTATGAGTAATATTAGTAATATTGTTAATATGAATATTAGTATTATTATTAAGTAATAATATTATTATTATTAGTATTATTATTATTAAGTAGTATGAATATCAATTATTATTGTTACTATCAATATTATTATTCTTATTATTAATAGTATTATAAAACTTATTATCATCACTATCAATTTTATAAATGTTAACATCAAAATTTTCAGTAATATCTATATTATTATTATTAGAAATATTATAATTATGACAATAAAAGTTTTAAAGATATTATTATTAAGATCATAAGTATATATATAAATGTATAGATTTAAAAACTATGAATAAAATTATGATTTAAGTGAATTAATAATTATTAATATTATTATCATCAATATTATTATTAAATTATTCATTTTATCAAAAACTACTAATATTATCATTACGAGATTTATAATCAAAAACTATCATCAATATTATTATTAACAAAATTATTAACTTTAATATTTTTACTAGTAACATTAGGTATTATCATTATTATCATTTTTACCATTACAAATAATATTATGGTATCATTATAATTACTATATTTTAACAAACAAACGATATATATATATATATATATATATATATATATATATATATATATATATATATATATATATATATATATATATAACAAAATAAAAACTTATATTTTCATATACTAAATGAATAAATGAAACATATAAATATTATTAATATAAAAAGGATATAACTAATAAATTTGTATATATATATATATGTTCGATTACAACTAGGTATATTAATAATTATGCAAATGATATAGGTTCGTGAATCCGAGGCCAACCCTATACTTGTTCAATGTCGTCATATGTATTTTTACTACAAAATACAGTATGGTGAGTTTCATTACTCCCTTTTTAAATGCTTTTGCAATATATATTTTTGTGACTGAGAATACATGCGCTTTTATAAATGTTTTACGAAATAGACACAAGTAATCGAAACTACATTATATGGTTGAATGATCGAAGCCGAATATGCCCCTTTTGCTTGGTAGCCTAAGAATTAGTAAACCAGTCTACTAATTGACGCAAATTCTAAAGATAGATCTATTGGGCCTAACGAACCCCATCCGTTGGAGCGGATGCTTTAGTACTTCGATGTTGTTTTATATCATGTCCGATGGATGTCCCGGAATGATAGGGGATATTCTTATATGCATCTAGTTAATATCGGTTACCAGGTGTTCAATCCATATGAATAATTTTTGTCTCTATGCATGGGACGTATATTTATGAGAACTGGAAATGAAATTCTTGTGGTCTATTAAAATGATGAAAATGAATGATTATGATAAACTAATGAACTCACCAACCTTTTGGTTGACACTTTAAAGCATGTTTATTCTCAGGTATTAAAGAAATCTTCCGCTGTGCATTAGCTCATTTTAGGGATATTACTTGGAGTCTGTAACGACCCGCACTTTTTCGATCATTCTATACTTATAAGATTAATATTTACATAAATTAAACCTTGCCAACATGATAAGCAATCCAAATTGTCGAGACTGATATTTCCGAAAAGAGTTTTACACAACGTTTGACCGTCTAGTTTGACCGATGATATCACGAACCATACAATATATGATAATTATACGTTTGTGTATATATATGTATATATACATATTTAACATGATTAAGGAATGTTTTAATACCTCATTTTATATTAATAACAACAAGTTATATGTGTATTTTGAAACTACTAACTTAAGTTTTCAAAACGATAACTATACGTAACGTTATTTGACATAAATACTTAAGACATATAATGTTTATACATATATTGTATAAGTAATGTATTTAATCACTTTTAAGAACTTAAATACATAAAATCATATAAGTGTATTCACAAAAGATAGCTATATTTGAATCCTCATTTCATTTTTCACAAAATTTCTATACGTATACCTAGAGTATTTGTACTCGTATCATACCTAGCTCCTATACGTATTTACTAATAGTAAATACACATCAAAATCACCACCTAACCAGCCATTATTCATGCCCTTAGAGCTAGGTAATTACTTTTGAATCATTGCAAGACTAATTACAAAAATACAAACTAAAATTTTGTCATGTTATCCTTAAAGATCACATTTTTAGGAGTATATATGTATCATCATTTTTGATTCATTTTTACTTCAATCTCTTAACTAAAAACACACACTCTTTCTTACTCTCTAAACTCCATAACAATCCAGCAAAGTTCCATAAAGATCTAGCTTCAAAAACCATACTAAAACACCATAAGAAAACCATACAAAAACACTTCAAGAAAACCCTCCAAGAACACCAACTTACTTCCAATCTTTCATCCACTTCTATCACCCTTTTGATTCTAGCTTCTTACTCCTCTTTTACAGCAAACTTATCCAAGGAACTTGAGGTAGTAACTATGTTCATAACCTTATTCGATTCATATATATATAGCTATCTTATTTTGTGGTACAAAAGTTTAACAACAAGAACATAGTTTGAATGTTTTCAAACTTGTTTGCAAACTAAATAGATCCTTCTAACTTAACTTTTAAAATACTTCAAGACATGTAACATAACTTATTTATATGTTAATTTAACAAGGTAAAACTTGGTTTTTCAAAGTATAAGTATTTTTGGAAAAATGGTCATTAAATGATTTTGTTGTAACAAAATGTTTAACTTCATATGTTTCACTAAACTTTCACTTATGCCGTATGATTTTGAATACAAACCAAGGTATTTACAGTTCATAGTCTTAAAGAAGAACTCGATCCAAGAAGATGGCAATTTGAATCAACGAAAACGGACTTGTAACGAAGAAACTATGACCGAAACAAAATTGGCTATCCTAGACATTTTCAACTTCGGGATTCATTGGAAAATTTACATAAAATCACATACTTCTAAGATAACATGATATTTTATACATATGTACTCATAATTCAATTTCATATGGTTCAGGATCACCCGTTAGCAATACGAGAAGATTAATCATAAGATCCCATGATTGTACGCAACACGTCATTTGACAACACCGGTACTTTATGTACGCAACACGTCATTTGACAACACCGGTACCATGGGTCAAGATTAATCTCGACCAATACATATACGATGGGGGTTTTTATTTATTTCGTTGGGGGTTTTGTTTATTGCGGGTATATTAAACATCTAAAAATGAACCATTAAAATTGAATTACTAACATCGGAATGCTAACTACGGACTAAGGAAATATTCAAAATATTAAAAGTATAACAAGTATATATATATATAACGTTTGTTTTAAAATGAAAACATATTGATATATTATATATGGATAGGTTCGTGATATCAACCGGAAGACCGAGTCAAAATATATATATCATCAAGACAAGAGTGAGTATATAGTCCCACTTTTAAACTCTAAATATTTCGGGATGAGAATACATGTATTTTATGTTTTACGATATGGACACAAGTAACTGAAAAATATGTTCTACGTTGAGTTGTACCACTGGCATACTTCCCTGTAGCTTGGTAACTAATATTTACAGCGGTATTGTAAACGCGAATCCTGTTGATAGATCTATCGGGCCTGACAACCCCAACCGGACTGGACGACCAGTATTCAACGGTTGCACAGTACTTCGTTTTGTGACTACACTTGGTACGGTGTAGTAAGATTTCATATTAAAGGGAATATGCGACGTGAAAATGTTAAGTATGGTTACCAAGTGCTCAACCACTTAGAATACTTTTATTAAACTGTTTATATACGAAATCTCGTGGTCTATATATATATTGCTGCCGGCATTAAACCTATATCTCACCAACTTTATGTTGACCTTTTTAAAACATGTCTATTCTCAGGTGATTTCTAAAGCTTCCGCTGCATCATGTTGGATCTAACCAGGATCTTGCGTACGCATGTTTGTGTCAAAAATAAAACTGCATATCCGAGATGTTGTATTGTAAAATATGCTAGAAACCGTGTTGTTGTCATCATTTGTAAAGTTTGTAAGTCGAAGATTATCGCTAAACGTTAATCTTCTTTTTATTGTCTTAAGCTTGTAACAAAAATAATGGTTATGGTTTGTAATGTATAATATATGCAGTTTTCTTTCAAAAATGTCTCATATAGAGGTCAATACCTCGCAATGAAATCATACGTTATCTAACGCGTTCTTATGGTTAAGGACGGGTTATGACATGTGGTATCAGAGCGTTGGTCTTAGCGAACCAGGTTTGCATTAGTGTGTCTAACCGAGAAGTCGTTAGGATACATTAGTAAAGTCTGGACTTTGACCGGGTCTGATTTAAAAAAAAAAAAACATTGCTTATCACTGTTGGTTAAAATTTATATGTAAATATTATGTAAGTACTAATGGGTTAGTTGTTGTGTGATAGATGTCGGGTTCGAAACTTATTATCACATTCAGCGACTCCGAATCAGAACCTTCAGATTGTGTTTCAGTCATTAACATATCCGATGACGAAAGTGGTATTTTTGGGGAAGACTCACAATTTCCGGATGAACCAACTATAGAAATATCGGAAAGTGAACCCGAGGAGGAAAGTGAACCCGAGGAGGAAAGTGAACCCGAGGAAGAAATACAGGAAATTACAAAAGACGAGTTCGAACTAGGGAAGAAACGAAAAGCTAGTGAATTAGAAAATCCAAATCCCGAGTTTAATGAGAATGATGTGGCACCAATTCCACTCAACACTACCACCCCTATCCCCGCTATTTCTATTAGTGCTATCCCCGCATCTAGTTCTTCGGCACCTCAGCCAAAACGTAGGGAGACAGCTAGGATTCGCGTTGGGGAATTCCCTGGACATAAATGTTTTGGGAAATAGACCAAATGATGCGCTACCGTATTAAACCATGGAATCACATAATGTTTTGTATAATATTATTAGTGTGGTTTGTTTAAGGTTTGATGTAAGCATATGTAAAATAGCGAAGTATGAAATGCAATAATTTTCCATGGTTAAGTATTATTTAGATTGTAGTAATTGGTTCTGTACTAAGCTATTAAGTATGAACATTAACGGGTAAGTACTACCCAAGATATAATTATAAAACGCTAATAAGAAGAAAAGGCTTTTATAATAATACCTAGTTCATATTATTAATAAGCTATAATGTACTATAAATACACACTACATCTATAATAATCCATGTGAATAATTATTTTCTTTCATTAGGAAATGGCGCGATTGAATCGAATGACGGAACAAGAACTCGAGGAACTCATCAACCAGCGAGTGAACGACAGAATGTTATGGGTTGAGGCTGCAAGAGCTGCTGCAGTTAACCCAAATCCTCGTGTAGGATGCTCCTACAAGACGTTTCAAGCTTGCAAGCCCTCATCATTCAGTGGAACGGAAGGACCGATCGGTTTAACCCGATGGATAGAAAAGATGGAGACGGTGTTCAAAATCAGTGGTTGTGATGAAAAAGACATGACCAAGTTTGCATCGTGCACTTTACAAGATAGTGCACTCACATGGTGGAAGAATTATGTGAAGGCGGTAGGAGGAGATGTAGCTTATGATACTCCATGGGAAGAATTCAAAGCAATGATAATCACCGAGTATTGTCCAAGGAATGAGGTTATTAAGTTAGAAGATGAGTTACGAAGTTTGAAGGTGGTTGGTACTGAAATCACCAACTACAACCAGCGATTCATGGAATTAGTTTTGCTATGTCCTGAATTGGTTCCAACCGAAGCACGGAAGATTGAAATGTACAAAGGTGGTTTGCCCAAAAAGGTCAAGGCAAACGTTACAGCATCGAAACCTAAGACAATTCATGAAGCTATAACCATGGCAAACGAGCTAATGGATCAGGTCATTTTGGACAAGAAAGCATTCAATACTGAGGTGAAGGTATTGGGGAACAAGAAAAAGTGGAATGGAGGTTATGATCAAGGTAACCAACAACAACCTTATAAGAAACAAGAAACCACGAAAGGTGCGGGTAGCGGTTCAGGCTTTGGTTACAAAGGACAAAGTCCTTTATGCAACCGTTGTCACAAACATCATTTTGGTTACTGTAGTGTGTTGTGCACTAAATGCAATAGACAGGGACATCTTGCTGAAGATTGTAAGGCTCTCGTTACAAATGCAAATGGTAACAAGACTCCTGCCACCAACGCAAATAGAACTGCTTTGGCTAACATTACTTGTTTTGGGTGTGGAAAACAAGGTCACTATAAGAGCCAGTGCCTGAATCAGAATGGCGGATCTGCACGTGGAAGAGCGTTTGTTATTAATGCTAGAGAGGCACGAGAAGACCCGGAGCTTGTTACGGGTACGTTTACCATTAATAACTTATCAGCATCTATTTTATTTGATACTGGCGCCGATAGAAGTTACGTGTGTATAAATTTTTACACTAAATTGAATTGTTCATCATTACCTCTAGATGCTAAGTACTTGATTGAGTTAGCTAATGGTAAGCTAATTAAAGCCGATAAAATTTGTCGTGATTGTGAAATAAATCTAGCCGGAGAAACGTTTAAAATCGACTTAATACCCGTGGAATTAGGAGGTTTTGATGTAATAGTCGGCATGGACTGGATGTCCAAAATAGGAGCGGAAGTTGTTTGTGCCAAGAAGGCAATTCGTATTCCCGGTAAGGATAAAATGCCAGTGATGATTTATGGAGAGAAGGGTAATTCAAAGCTAAAACTCATTAGCTGTTTAAAAGCCAAGAAGTGTTTAGAAAAGGGATGTTACGCTATTTTAGCACATGTTAATAAAGTCGAAAAGAAAGAAAAGTGCATCAACGACGTGCCTGTGGCAAGAGATTTTCCTGAAGTTTTTCCGGAAGAATTGCCGGGATTACCTCCATTTAGATCGGTAGAATTTCAAATAGATTTAGTACCAGGAGCTGCACCAGTGGCTCGTGCTCCATATAGACTTGCACCGTCCGAGTTAAAAGAACTTCAAAGTCAGTTAAAAGAATTACTGGACCGTGGATTCATACGACCGAGTACTTCACCGTGGGGAGCTCCAATTTTGTTTGTTAAGAAGAAAGATGGATCTTTTAGGATGTGTATAGACTATCGTGAATTAAATAAGTTAACTATCAAGAATCGGTATCCACTACCGAGAATTGATGACTTATTTGATCAATTGCAAGGATCATGTGTTTATTCGAAAATCGACTTAAGATCGGGCTATCATCAACTACGCGTCAAAGAAGAGGATATTCCGAAAACTGCTTTTCGGACACGTTATGGTCATTACGAATTTTTGGTTATGCCGTTTGGATTGACGAATGCGCCAGCTGTATTCATGGACCTCATGAATCGAGTTTGTAGTCCGTATTTAGATAAGTTTGTTATCGTTTTCATTGATGATATTCTTATCTATTCCAAGAGTGAGCAAGAGCATGAAGAGCATGTAAGGTTGATATTAGAGTTGTTAAGAAAAGAACAACTTTATGCTAAATTTTCTAAGTGTGCTTTCTGGTTGAAAGAAGTGCAATTTCTTGGTCACGTTGTTAATAGCGAAGGAATTCAGGTTGATCCAGCAAAAACTGAAGCTATTGAAAAATGGGAGACTCCTAAGACACCAACACAGATACGCCAATTTTTGGGTTTAGCCGGTTATTATAGAAGGTTTATTCAAGATTTTTCCCGAATAGCTAAGCCGTTGACAGCATTAACGCAAAAAGGGAAGAAATACGAATGGACCTCGGAGCAGGAGAACGCATTTCAAATACTGAAGAAGAAGTTAACTACGGCACCTATATTATCGTTACCAGAAGGGAACGATGATTTCGAAATATATTGTGACGCTTCGCGACAAGGTTTTGGTTGTGTTCTTATGCAACGGAAGAAAGTTATTGCATTCGCATCCCGACAATTGAAGATTCACGAGCGAAATTATACGACGCATGATCTAGAATTAGGAGCAGTCGTGTTTGCATTGAAGATGTGGAGACACTACTTGTATGGGGTTAAATTCACTGTGTTTACTGATCATAAAAGCCTTCAACATATTTTCGATCAAAAACAGCTGAACATGAGGCAACGTAGGTGGGTCGAGCTGATAAACGACTATGATTGTGAAATTCGTTATCATCCCGGGAAGGCAAACGTGGTGGCCGATGCTCTAAGCAGAAAGGAACGAGAACCAATTCGAGTACGAGCGATGAACATAAAAATTCGCATGAATCTCAACTCACAAATCAAAGAAGTTCAACGAGAAGCACTTACTAAAGAAAATATAGGAAATGAAATAATGAAGAAGTATGAGAAGCAACTTGTTGTACGGGAAGATGGAATTCGGTATTTTACAAATCGTATTTGGGTACCGAAGTTGGGTGGATTAAGGAAGTTGATATTGAACGAGGCACATAAGACAAGATACTCGATACATCCTGGAGTTGGAAAGATGTATCAAGATCTTAAGACACGTTATTGGTGGCCTAATTTAAAAACAGACGTTGCAACATATGTTGGGGAGTGTTTAACTTGTTCCAAGGTTAAAGCAGAACACCAAAAGCCGTCAGGGTTACTTCAACAACCAGAAATCCCAGAATGGAAATGGGATGGTATTACCATGGATTTCATCACGAAGTTACCAAAGACTGCCTGGGGATACGACACCATTTGGGTGATTGTTGATCGTCTCACCAAATCTGCACATTTCTTGCCTATAAAGGAAACAGATAGAATGGAGAAATTATTACGATTATATATAAAGGAAATAGTTTCAAGGCATGGAATACCTATTTCCATTATATCCGATCGTGATAGTAGATTTACTTCAAAATTTTGGCAATCACTACAGGAGGCACTAGGAACTCGGTTGGATATGAGTACCGCATATCATCCACAAACCGATGGACAGAGTGAAAGAACGATTCAGACTCTCGAAGACATGCTCAGGGCATGTGTGATCGATTTTGGAAACGGATGGGATAAATATCTACCGTTAGCAGAATTCTCGTATAATAATAGTTATCATGCGAGCATTGGAGCTGCGCCATTCGAAGCATTGTACGGAAGGAAGTGTAGATCTCCTATCTGTTGGAATGAAGTAGGAGATCGACATTTAACTGGTCCCGAGATCATACATGAAACGACTGAGAAGATAGTGCAAATCAAGGAGAGATTGAAAACAGCCCGTAGTCGCCAAAAGAGCTACGCCGATGTCCGAAGGAAACCATTAGAGTTTCAGGTCGGGGACATGGTTATGCTAAAGGTGTCACCTTGGAAAGGTGTGATACGTTTCGGCAAAAGGGGTAAACTAAACCCAAGGTACGTAGGCCCGTTCAAGATCATCGAACGCATTGGACCGGTAGCTTATCGACTCGAGTTACCGCAACAACTCGCCGGAGTACATAATACCTTTCACGTCTCAAACCTTAAGAAGTGTCTTGCAAAGGAAGACCTCACCATTCCTCTTGAAGAAATCCATGTCGACAAGAAACTACAATTCGTCGAAGAACCAATTGAAATCATGGACCGTGAAGTTAAACAACTCAAACAGAGCAATATACCGATTGTTAAGGTTCGTTGGAATGCTAGAAGAGGTCCTGAGTTTACTTGGGAACGAGAGGATCAGATGAAACGAAAGTATCCGCACTTGTTTCTCGATAACGCAAAATAGGTACAATTTTAAAATTTCGGGACGAAATTTATTTAACGGGGAGGTAATGTAACGACCCGCACTTTTTCGATCATTCTATACTTATAAGATTAATATTTACATAAATTAAACCTTGCCAACATGATAAGCAATCCAAATTGTCGAGACTGATATTTCCGAAAAGAGTTTTACACAACGTTTGACCGTCTAGTTTGACCGATGATATCACGAACCATACAATATATGATAATTATACGTTTGTGTATATATATGTATATATACATATTTAACATGATTAAGGAATGTTTTAATACCTCATTTTATATTAATAACAACAAGTTATATGTGTATTTTGAAACTACTAACTTAAGTTTTCAAAACGATAACTATACGTAACGTTATTTGACATAAATACTTAAGACATATAATGTTTATACATATATTGTATAAGTAATGTATTTAATCACTTTTAAGAACTTAAATACATAAAATCATATAAGTGTATTCACAAAAGATAGCTATATTTGAATCCTCATTTCATTTTTCACAAAATTTCTATACGTATACCTAGAGTATTTGTACTCGTATCATACCTAGCTCCTATACGTATTTACTAATAGTAAATACACATCAAAATCACCACCTAACCAGCCATTATTCATGCCCTTAGAGCTTGGTAATTACTTTTGAATCATTGCAAGACTAATTACAAAAATACAAACTAAAATTTTGTCATGTTATCCTTAAAGATCACATTTTTAGGAGTATATATGTATCATCATTTTTGATTCATTTTTACTTCAATCTCTTAACTAAAAACACACACTCTTTCTTACTCTCTAAACTCCATAACAATCCAGCAAAGTTCCATAAAGATCTAGCTTCAAAAACCATACTAAAACACCATAAGAAAACCATACAAAAACACTTCAAGAAAACCCTCCAAGAACACCAACTTACTTCCAATCTTTCATCCACTTCTATCACCCTTTTGATTCTAGCTTCTTACTCCTCTTTTACAGCAAACTTATCCAAGGAACTTGAGGTAGTAACTATGTTCATAACCTTATTCGATTCATATATATATAGCTATCTTATTTTGTGGTACAAAAGTTTAACAACAAGAACATAGTTTGAATGTTTTCAAACTTGTTTGCAAACTAAATAGATCCTTCTAACTTAACTTTTAAAATACTTCAAGACATGTAACATAACTTATTTATATGTTAATTTAACAAGGTAAAACTTGGTTTTTCAAAGTATAAGTATTTTTGGAAAAATGGTCATTAAATGATTTTGTTGTAACAAAATGTTTAACTTCATATGTTTCACTAAACTTTCACTTATGCCGTATGATTTTGAATACAAACCAAGGTATTTACAGTTCATAGTCTTAAAGAAGAACTCGATCCAAGAAGATGGCAATTTGAATCAACGAAAACGGACTTGTAACGAAGAAACTATGACCGAAACAAAATTGGCTATCCTAGACATTTTCAACTTCGGGATTCATTGGAAAATTTACATAAAATCACATACTTCTAAGATAACATGATATTTTATACATATGTACTCATAATTCAATTTCATATGGTTCAGGATCACCCGTTAGCAATACGAGAAGATTAATCATAAGATCCCATGATTGTACGCAACACGTCATTTGACAACACCGGTACTTTATGTACGCAACACGTCATTTGACAACACCGGTACCATGGGTCAAGATTAATCTCGACCAATACATATACGATGGGGGTTTTTATTTATTTCGTTGGGGGTTTTGTTTATTGCGGGTATATTAAACATCTAAAAATGAACCATTAAAATTGAATTACTAACATCGGAATGCTAACTACGGACTAAGGAAATATTCAAAATATTAAAAGTATAACAAGTATATATATATATAACGTTTGTTTTAAAATGAAAACATATTGATATATTATATATGGATAGGTTCGTGATATCAACCGGAAGACCGAGTCAAAATATATATATCATCAAGACAAGAGTGAGTATATAGTCCCACTTTTAAACTCTAAATATTTCGGGATGAGAATACATGTATTTTATGTTTTACGATATGGACACAAGTAACTGAAAAATATGTTCTACGTTGAGTTGTACCACTGGCATACTTCCCTGTAGCTTGGTAACTAATATTTACAGCGGTATTGTAAACGCGAATCCTGTTGATAGATCTATCGGGCCTGACAACCCCAACCGGACTGGACGACCAGTATTCAACGGTTGCACAGTACTTCGTTTTGTGACTACACTTGGTACGGTGTAGTAAGATTTCATATTAAAGGGAATATGCGACGTGAAAATGTTAAGTATGGTTACCAAGTGCTCAACCACTTAGAATACTTTTATTAAACTGTTTATATACGAAATCTCGTGGTCTATATATATATTGCTGCCGGCATTAAACCTATATCTCACCAACTTTATGTTGACCTTTTTAAAACATGTCTATTCTCAGGTGATTTCTAAAGCTTCCGCTGCATCATGTTGGATCTAACCAGGATCTTGCGTACGCATGTTTGTGTCAAAAATAAAACTGCATATCCGAGATGTTGTATTGTAAAATATGCTAGAAACCGTGTTGTTGTCATCATTTGTAAAGTTTGTAAGTCGAAGATTATCGCTAAACGTTAATCTTCTTTTTATTGTCTTAAGCTTGTAACAAAAATAATGGTTATGGTTTGTAATGTATAATATATGCAGTTTTCTTTCAAAAATGTCTCATATAGAGGTCAATACCTCGCAATGAAATCATACGTTATCTAACGCGTTCTTATGGTTAAGGACGGGTTATGACAGAGTCATTCATGGCATATTTTGAAAGACGTTGCATTCGAGTCGTTGAATTCAACAAGATTATTATTAAGTCAATTATAGTTGGATGTATTATGAAATGGTATGCATGCCGTCAACTTTCGATGTAATGAAAGTTTGTCTTTTAAAAACGAATGCAATGTTTGTAAAATTGTATCATATAGAGGTCAAGTACCTCGCGATATAACCAAGTATTGTGAATCGTTTGTAATCGATATGGACTTCGTCCGGATGGATTAGCCCGGGTCGCTTCAACATCAACACGTTCTACCGGGATACTAATGCTTTGATTAGACAATATCTTGATTCATCTTCGGGTGGAGTGTTTATGTATAAATCGCCAAATGCGGCCAAAACTTTGCTAGAGGACATCTCGGTTAATACATACGAGTGGGCACCTTCACCTAGAGATTTACCAAGGAAAAGTGTAGCACAAGTAGAGAGTGATAATGGGCAAGTCACACTTGCAAACTTAAATAATCAATTTCAAATGTATGGAAAAGAGTTGAAAAGGCTACAACAATCGATCATCGCGATGCAAGTAGGTTGTCAAAGGTGCGAAGTGAGACGACCCGTCAAGTACCCTTAACGAATCCGTCATTTGGTCCCACAGCTTGATCATAACTCTAAATGAATTTAATAAAAACATTGCATTCTTTATTTAAAAATGATTTCCTATAAAGGAAACCTACCAAAATATGTAAGTTTAGAAATACCAAACATAAATACTTAACCAAAAGTTGACCCAAAACAAAGTCAACAAACACCCACAATGTAATGTATCAAAATAGAATGCAAGTTAATATTTAATAAAATCTGCCAACATGCATGCAGACTCTCTAGCACAGCGGAAGCCAAATAATCAAGTACCTGAGAAAACATGCGAGTAAACTGTCAATAAAAATGTTGAGTGAATTATAGATTTAAATACCGTATAAACTTTAGACCACAAGATTTCAAATGTTAGAAAACATAAAAACATTATTCCATTAATCCATGAGCCACCTGGTAACCACTTAACCATCTCCTTACCCTTACCAAACAACAATATACACTGAACAGGTGTATCATCAAAAATAACAAAGTACTAATACATTCTGATTATAAATTGCTAGCGCAACTAGCTCGAAATGGGGTTGTCAAGCCCGATAGATCTATCCATAGGATTCACATTCACCGGTAGAAACTAGTGATTACAGTTACCAGACTAGAAAATATTTTCACTCAACTCATAATGAATAATTTAAATTAATTTCCACTTGTGTCTAAACGTAAAACAAAAATTTGCATGTAATCTCATCCCAAAAATACTTTAAAATAGTATGAAAAACGGGACTATAACTCACCAAATGAAGCAAATGAAATAGATAAGCGAACAGCAAAGGTAAAGTGATCAAGAATGACCACAATGCAGACCTAAAAATAAAGCAGGTCGATATAAATAAATAACTTATGTCAAGTCTTAGTATGATAACCATAGTACTTGTTGTAGTAAATCATAGAACATCACTCGGTATGATTCGGTATGATCAGGACAGCGTATAACATGTACTTTCTATCTTTAGAAATTTTCTATTTTTAGCAAGCTTCCATTTTTGGAAAGTTTCTATTTAAGGAAAGTTTCTATTTTTGGAAAGTCCCCTTAATTAGAAAAGTCAACAAAAGTCAACTGAAAGTCAAAGTCAACCAAAAGTCAACTCAAAAGTCCACCTTATTCAAACTTAGTCAACATTTGAAATTTAAAGTGTAAATTAAATTAATAATATAAGTTATAATATTATTTAAAATAATATTTGCATAATCATGTCATATCATAAGTTTAATTGAATTAAATCGAATTATAAAGTTAATATAAGTTTAAGTGATATAATAGATATAACATAAGTATTTAATTAATTAGTGAAGTGAGGGGAGTTGCTAGGGTTAGAAAATAGAATGTGGTCAAAATGTGGTGTAAAATTAAGTGTAAGTGAAATTTTGAGAAAATGGATGGGCTATGGGATTAGGTCGGCCGATTATGGCCATTAGGGTGGCCCACATAACTCAAAATATTATATGGATAAATTACTTTTGGCCCGAAAGTCATAACGAAGCCCTATTCGCGAAACCACTGTTACGCGATTAAAATTTTGGAAAGAAACACGCACACGCGAAAAATAAAATATAAAAATACTTTATATACTCATATGATATAAAAATATCATAATTAAAATAATTTGGATTCAAAAATCTCAAAAGTCTAATCGTTGGTTTGAAAACTGAAATGATTTGCCGGATAGAAATTCACGACACGTAGAAACGTACAATTTTAAATATGAATACATATATTCATATAACACATAATCAGGAATATATTATTACTAAAATAATAATATAAGTCATAGAAATGACATGGAATGAATATCAATTAGTAGACGTTAAATACTAACGGAAAAAATAGGGTCGTGACAGTACCTTCCCGTTACGGAAATTTCGTCCCGAAATTTAAGCAGGTTCAGGGGTTGACTCGACATTTGAGAACAAATGCGGGTACTTCTACCTCATCTGATCTTCACGTTCCCAAGTGAACTCGGACCCGCGTCTAGCATTCCATCTAACTCGGAAGATATAAATCTTTTTTTGCTTGAGTTTCTTAACCTCTCGATCCATAATCTCGACAGGTTCCTCAATAAAATAGAATTGTTTATCAACATGGAGTTCATCAAGAGGAATGGTTTCATTGGCCTCAGCCAAACACTTCTTCAGATTAGATACATGAAAACATCATGAACAACGCTAAGTTCTTGTGGCAATTTCAAACGATAAGCCACGGGTCCAATTCTTTCAATAATCTCAAACGATCCAACAAATCGAGGGTTCAACTTTCTCCTCTTACCAAAATGTACCACAGCTTTCTAAGGTGATACCTTCAACATGATTTGATCACCAACTTGAAATTCTAAAGATTTTATTCTAATATCGGCATAACTCTTCTGCCGACTCCTGGCGGTTCTTAACCTTTCTTTAATCTGCATAATTTTTTCGGTAGTCTCATGAATAATTTATGGGCCTGTGAGTTGAGCATCTCCAACCTCATTCCAACAGATAGGAGACCTACACTTTCTACCATACAATGCCTCAAACGGTGCAACTTTAATACTTGCATGATAGCTGTTATTATAAGAAAATTCAACCATTGACAAATATCTATCCTAACCATTACCGAAATCAATAATACATGCACGCAACATGTCTTCCAGCGTTTGAATGGTCCTTTCACTCTGACCATCTGTCTGTGGATGATAAGCAGTGCTCATATGCAAATTTGTTCCCAAAGCTTCCTATAAGGATTGCCAAAACCTCGATGTAAATCGACTGTCTCGGTCTAAAATAATGGATACAGGAACACCATGTCTTGAAACAATTTCCTTTAAATATAAACGAGTAAGCTTCTCCATCAAATCCGTTTCTTTAATCGGTAAGAAATGAGTTGACTTTGTGAGTCGGTCAACAATAACCCAAATAGTATCATAACCACCCACGACTCTGGGTAACTTCGTAATAAAATCCATTGTAATACCTTCTCACTTCCACTCGGGAATTTCAGGTTGCACTAAAATTCCGGACGGTTTCTGATGTTCAGCTTTATCTTTAGCACAAGTCAAACACTTAGGGCCTGTTTCTTTAGGCCTTAATGGACTTAATTGTCTCCATGAATTATTCGGTCACCTGGCATGTGTGTTTACTTGCAACTTATTCCTTTAACTTATCCATATGAAGACATTAATGGTTAATGTGAGAAAGTGATGTCCTCCCCATATAGATGAGATTAATTACATTATTTTACTAAACTACCCATCTTCTTTTTCATCATTTATCATCTTCTCCAGTATTATTTAACCCCCAAATTGAGAATCAACATCTATCTACTCAATCAAATTAATCATCAATATTAGATCGGAGTTTGTTTTATGAATTTCTTCACCGACCTATCACGTTTTTTTTGTCGATTTTGAATCCACTTTAATCAAATGAAAAAGAGAACAAGGTGTTCACGTTTGCTCACGGATTTGTTGTTGGTTGTTGTATGTAAGAAAAAAAGAAAGAAGGATTCACTGGGGATGGAGACAGCGGAGCTCTTGTTATCAGAGTCACCGAAAAAAGAAGTGACGAAGACGGAAAACATTTGTAGAAGCGAGATGTTCACGTTTTGCTTTTTCGTGCATTAAATGTAAGAAATTTATTTTAGGGTCTTGGTTTGAAGAAGAACAAATGGATATTTTGTTCATGAATTTTACTCCATATTTAACACAGTATGTAATTGCAGTATCTTCTTGGTGTGAAGAATTGTATTTATATTCTTCACTTTTTACTAATTGCATAAACTCACGATTCAATTGACCACCTCCTTTAATCGAAATAATATCACAGTGGATTATTTGTATTCTTTTGTTTTCAACGAATCAACAATTGTTGTTAAAGTACATACCTTGTAACTAATGATATATTTTTAGTTATAGTAATTATTTTTTGAACTATTAAATCATAATGTATTTTGTTAAAAGTTCATAAATTAATAATTAATCATATCATATATCATGTATTAGAATATGAGGTCAAAATAGTAATTTTCTGTTATTCAGACTTTTATTCAGCACAAAAGTAAACAACAATATATCATTATCAACTTAACCCATACTGCCATACATATCCATTCTGCCACACATATCCATATTGAACTTAATGGAAAATAAAGTAAACAGCCCCTTAGCCACATGAGTAGCCACATCAGCCTTCAAATTAGGCCACCAATATAACTCCTTGAGATCATGATACATCTTCCCTGAACCAGGGTGAATAGAGTATCTAGACTTATGAGCTTCATCTAAAACAAGTTGTCGCAATTCACCAAATTTCGGAACCCAAAGGCGTCCCGCAAAATACCGAGTACCATCTACTTATACCTCTAATTGTTTACTCAAGCCTTTCATATTTTCGTTCACAACATTCTCCTCCTTCAAAGCTTCTTTTTGTACCGCAAGAATCTACCTTGCGAGGTTTGTTCGAATGGTCATATTCAAGGCTCGAAACCTACGAGGTTCGACTCTCTCCTTTCGACTTAAAGCATCAGCCACAACATTGGCTTTTCCTGGATGATAAAGGAGTTCACAATCATAATCGTTCAACAACTCAACCCACATTTGCTGTCTCATATTCAACTGTTTTTGATCAAAGATATGTTGAAGACTTTTGTGATCAGTGTACACTGTACATTTGACCCCATATAAGTAATGTCTCCAAATCTTGAGTGCGAACACAACAGCTCCCAATTCTAAATCGCATGTCCTATAATTCTGTTCATGAATTTTCAACTGGCGTGACGCGTAAGTAATGACTTTCTTTTGCTGCATCAAAACGCAACCAAAGCCCTGACGCGAAGTGTCACAATAGATAACAAAATCATCATTACCCTCAGGTAGTGATAATATCGGCGCAGAAGTTAACTTCTTCTTCAGAGTTTGGAAAGCGGACTCTTATTCACTCTTCCACTCATACTTCTTCCCCTTATCCGTTAAAGCAGTCAGAGGTTTCGCTACTCGTGAAAAATCTTGAATGAACCTTCTATAATAGCCTGCCAAACCTAGGAACTGATGAACCTGAGTAGGAGTCTTTAGAATTTCCCACTCTCAATTGGCTCAATCTTAGCAGGATCAACTGGAATTTCCTGTTTACTAACAACGTGCCCAAGGAATTGAACTTCTTTCAACCAGAACGCACACTTTGAAAACTTAGCATACAACTCTTCTTTTCTTAACAAATCAATCACTAATCTCAAATGCTCTTCGTGCTCTTCATCACTCTTAGAATAGATAAGAATATCATCGATGAAAACGATAACGAACTTGTCCAGATAAGGACTACACACACTGTTTATGAGGTCCATGAAGGTGCGTTAGCCAATCCGAACGGCATAACTAGAAATTCGTAGTAACCATAACGGGTTTGAAAAGTGGTTTTCGGAATATCAGTTTCTCTAACGCGCAATTGGTGATAACCATAATGGAGATCAATCTTAGAATAACAGACGAACCTTGAAGCTGATCGAATAGATCATCAATTCTCGAGAGAGGGTAACGATTTTTAACAGTAAGCTTGTTCAACTCGTGATAATCAATACACAATCGGAACGAACCATCTTTCTTCTTAACAAACAAAACAGGAGCTCCCCAAGAGGACGAACTAGGACGAATGAGATAGAGTTGCAACCAACGAAGGAAGAAATATATAGAGTAGCCATATCAGTGGTATAGATGTTTAAGGCAATTCCTTCAAAGGGGGTAACGAGGATCATAGATTTCAAAGTAAATTTTCACTACATTTCCGAAAGGAAAACGTACGAAAGGTGTGAACTCTCAATGAGAGTGGACTCCTTGCACAAACAAGTGAGTCGATCTAGGATTCATCCTTATTCTTAAGTTTATGTGCGGATGAGACGAAACGTGAATCATTGGCTATACAGAATAGTTGACCCCTAGGTGAGAAAAATCTCCGAAAATGATTTCTTGTACCTCAAAATATTGAATCATAGAATTGATGTTTACGAGGTTGTTGATTAGCCGTGAAATATCGAGAGTAGAAACTTCTCAAACGGTCTAGTGTAATATCTATCTGTGATACCAACTATAACAACAGTTGGGGTAGAAACCCACCCAGTACCTTTCCTGAGAACAGGGTGACCACTGAACGTACCTTAGAAAACTGATTTATCAGTCCGCATTTTGGCCATTTCCAATCATAAGAGGGAAAATTTTATGAGCGCAAAGACTTCCCAACAATTTTATAAAACCGCCATCCAAAGTGGCTTAAGAGTTTTTATCATTGAACTTAATGGTAAGTTTCATCCTTAAACGGAGGATGAGAAGAACTGTGATCCAAACACACTGTAGAGTAATGCGAAAATTCTAATATAATCAATCAAGGAAGTTTTGAAAAAGCTTTAAATGTCTAATGTGACCCCATAAACGGAACGAAGTTCTTAGTAAATTTTGAAGTATGTACAACGTGTACCATTTTACATAAAACAATTTGACTTAATTAAACAACTCAATGAAGGAGCGGTTTTAAAATAAATTGAAGGTATAATTTAATATGTACTAACCAAAATAGGTAAGGGTAAATTTATTCATTTTGATAGGTCAGATTATGTTGAGATTGAAAGAAGAGACAAGTTAGAGTGAGATTCGATAACTAAGAAGGAGACTCAGTGTCATAACCCGTCCTTAACCATAAGAACGTGTTAGATAACGTATGATTTCATTGCGAGGTATTGACCTCTATATGCGACATTTTTAAAAGAGAAACTGCATATATTATACATTACAAACCATAACCATTATTTTTGTTACAAGCTTTAGACAATAAAAAGATTATTATCGTTTAGCGATAATCTTCGACTTACAAACTTTACATATAATGATAACAACACGATTTCGAGCATATTTTACAACACAAATCCTTGGGTATGCAGTTTTATTTTTGACACAAATATGCGTACGCAAGATCCTGCTCAAATTCAACATAATGCAGCGGAAGCTTTAGTAATCACCTGAGAATAGACATGTTTTAAAAGGTCAACATAAAGTTGGTGAGATATAGGTTTAATGCCGGCAGCAATATATATATATAGACCACAAGATTTCGTATATAAACAGTTTAATAAAAATATTCTAAGTGGTTGAGCACTTGGTAACCATACTTAACATTTAATCACGTCGCATATTCCCTTTATTATGAAATCTTACTACACCGTACCAAGTGTAGTCACGAAACGAAGTACTGTGCAACCGTTGAATACTGGTCGTCCAGTCCGGTTGGGGTTGTCAGGCCCGATAGATCTATCAACAGGATTCGCGTTTACAATACCGCTGTAAATAACAGTTACCAAGATACAGGGAAGTATGCCAGTGGTACAACTCAACGTAGAATATATTTTTCAGTTACTTGTGTCCATAACATAAAACATAAAATACATGTATTCTCATCCCGAAATATTTAGAGTTTAAAAGTGGGACTATATACTCACTTTCGTCTTGAAGATATATATATAATTTGACTTGGTCTCCGGTTGATATCACGAACCTATCCATATATAATATATCAATACCTTTTCTTTTTAAACAAACGTCACATATATATACTTGTTATACTTTTAATACTTTGAATAATTCCTTAGTCCGTAGTTAGCAGTTCGTTGTTAGTAATTCAATTTTAATGGTTCATTTTTTAGATGTTTAATATACCCGCAATGAAATAAATAAAACCCCCAACGAAATAAATAAAACCCCATCATATATGTATTGGTCGAGATTAATCTTGACCCACGGTACCGGTGTTGTCAAATGACGTGTTGCGTACATAAAGTACCGGTGTTGTCAAATGACGTGTTGCGTACAATCATGGGATCTTATGATTAATCTTCTCGTGTTGTTTACGGGTGATCCTGAACCATATAAAATTGAATTATAAGTACATATATATAAAATATCATGTTAACTTAAAAAGATGTGATTTATTTAATTTTTCCCAATTATTTTCGTGGCTAAACTAGTCTTAGATATCCGATTTTGTTTCGGTCATAGTTTCTTCGTTACAACTCCGTTTTCGTTGATTCAACTTGCCATCTCCTTGGATCGAGTCCCTCTTTAAGACTATGAACTGTAAATACCTTAGTTTGTATTCAAAATCACACGGAATAGGTCAAACTTTAGTGAAACTTATGAAGTTAATCATTTTCCATCATGTAAACAACCTTAAATGATTATTTTTCTAAAAATACTTATACTTTGAGTTAAATCATGAAATTTTTATGTGTTATCATATTCATAGTAAAAATCATTTTTCCAGAAAATAAACCTCCAATTCAAAGTTTAAGATGGTTTTTAATTATCCAACCCAAAACAGTCCCCGGTGGCACTCCGACGTCGTAAAAACAGTTTTTAAGATAATCTTTGAAAAACCAAGTTATACCTTGTTAAATTAGCATATATTTAAGTTATATTACAGGTATTGGAGTATTTTAAAAGTTAAGTTAGAAGGATCTATTTAGTTTGCAAACAAGTTTGAAAACATTCAAACTATGTTCTTGTTGTTAAAATTTTATACCACAAAATAAGATAGCTATATATATATGAATCGAATAAGGTTATGAACATAGATTCTACCTCAAGTTCCTTGGACAAGGTTGTTGTAAAAGAGGAGTAAGAACCTAGAACCAAAAGGGTGATGGAAGTGGATGAAAGATTGGAAGTAAGTTGGTGTTCTTGGAAGGATTTCTTGAAGTGTTTTTGTAAGGTTTTCTTATGAGGTTTAAGTGTTGTTTTTGAAGCTAAATGATGGGGAAAATGCTTGGAGATGATCAAGTATGAAGTTAAGAGTATTTTGAGAGAGAAATGGAAGTGTAAGTATGAGAAAATGGGGTGAAGAAATGGTGTGCATGCATAAAAACGTTTTTAGGTTATAAAGGAAAAAAAATATACCTAACTTTGTTTTCTTGCTAAATAATTCATGCTACTTGACAAATGGTTGGTTCCACATGTTTCTTAATCATTTAAGGCTGCTAAGGAGCAGATTTTTATTGGTATATACCAATAGTAAATACATCTAGAAGCTGCATATGATACGGGTACATATACCCTAGGTATACGTATAGAAATCTTTGAGAAAACGGAACGAGGATTCACATATAGTTATCTTTTGTAAATATACTTATATTGTTTTATGTATTTAAGTCTTTAAAAGTGATTAAATACATTACTTATATGATATATGTATAAACATTATAGGTCATAAGTATTTAAGTCAAATAACGTTACGTATGGTTATCGTTTTGAAAACTTAAGTTAGTAGTTTCAAAATATACTTATAACTTATTGTTATTAATACAAAATGAGATATTAAAACATTCTTAGGTCATGTTAAATATGTATATATACATATATATACACAAACGTATAATTATCATATATTGTATAGTTCGTGATATCATCGGTCAAACTAGACGGTCAAACGTTGTGTAAAACTCTTTTCGAAAAACATAAGTCTCGACAATTTGGATTGCTTATCATGTTGGTAAGGTTTAATTTATGTAAATATTAATCTTATAAGTATAGAACGATCGAAAAAGTGCGGGTCGTTACATTACCTCCCCGTTAAATAAATTTCGTCCCGAAATTTTAAAATTGTACCTATTTTGCGTCATCGAGAAACAAGTGTGGATACTTTTGTTTCATCTGATCCTCCCGTTCCCACGTAAACTCGGGACCTCTTCGAGCATTCCAACGAATCTTAACGATCGGTATGTTGCTCTGCTTGAGCTGTTTAACTTCACGGTCCATGATTTCGATTGGTTCTTCGACGAATTGTAGTTTCTCGTCGACATGGATTTCTTCAAGAGGAATGGTGAGGTCTTCCTTTGCAAGACACTTCTTAAGGTTCGAGACGTGAAAGGTATTATGTACTCCGGCGAGTTGTTGCGGTAACTCGAGTCGATAAGCTACCGGTCCAATGCGTTCGATGATCTTGAACGGGCCTACATATCTTGGGTTCAGTTTACCCCTTTTTCCAAAACGTATCACACCTTTCCAAGGTGACACCTTTAGCATAACCATGTCACTGATCTGAAACTCTAATGGTTTCCTTCGGACATCGGCGTAGCTCTTTTGGCGACTACGGGCTGTTTTCAATCTCTCCTTGATTTGTACTATCTTCTCAGTCGTTTCGTGTATGATCTCGGGACCAGTTAAATGTCTATCTCCTACTTCTTTCCAACAGATAGGAGATCTACACTTCCTTCCATACAATGCTTCGAATGGTGCAGCTTTAATGCTCGCATGATAACTATTATTATACGAGAATTCTGCTAACGGTAAATACTTATCCCATCCGTTTCCAAAATCGATCACACATGCCCTGAGCATGTCTTCAAGAGTCTGAATTGTTCTTTCACTCTGCCCGTCGGTTTGCGGATGATATGCGGTGCTCATATCCAAACGAGTTCCTAGGGCCTCCTGTAGTGATTGCCAGAACTTTGAGGTAAATCTACTATCACGATCAGATATAATGGAAATAGGTATTCCATGCCTTGAAACAATTTCCTTTATATACAATCGTAATAGTTTCTCCATTCTATCCGTTTCCTTCATAGGCAAGAAATGTGCAGACTTGGTGAGACGATCAACAATCACCCAAATGGTGTCGTATCCCCAGGCAGTCTTTGGTAACTTCGTGATGAAATCCATGGTAATACCGTCCCATTTCCATTCTGGAATTTCTGGTTGTTGAAGTAACCCTGACGGCTTCTGGTGTTCTGCTTTGACTTTGGAACAAGTTAAACATTCCCCAACATATGTTGCAACGTCTTTCTTCAAATTAGGCCACCAATAATGCGTCTTAAGATCTTGGTACATCTTTCCAACTCCAGGATGTATCGAATATCTTGTCTTATGTGCCTCGTTCAATATCAACTTCCTTAATCCACCCAACTTCGGTACCCAAATACGATTTGCAAAATATCGAATTCCATCTTCCCGCATAACGAGTTGCTTCTCATACTTCTTCATTATTTCATTTCCTATATTTTCTTTAGTAAGTGCTTCTCGTTGAACTTCTTTGATTTGTGAGTTGAGATTCATGCGAATTTTTATGTTCATCGCTCGTACTCGAATTGGTTCTCGTTCCTTTTTGCTTAGAGCGTCGGCCACCACGTTCGCTTTCCCTGGATGATAACGAATTTCACAATCATAGTCATTTATTAACTCAACCCACCTACGTTGCCTCATGTTCAGCTGTTTTTGATCGAAAATATGTTGAAGGCTTTTATGATCAGTAAACACAGTGCATTTAACCCCATACAAGTAGTGTCTCCATATCTTTAACGCAAACACGACTGCTCCCAGTTCTAGATCATGCGTCGTATAATTCCGCTCGTGAATCTTCAATTGTCGAGATGCGTATGCAATAACTTTCTTTCGTTGCATAAGAACACAACCAAAACCTTGTTGCGAAGCGTCACAATATATTTCAAAAATCATCGTTCCCTTCAGGTAACGATAAAATAGGCGCCGTAGTTAACTTCTTCTTCAGTAATTGAAATGCGTTCTCCTGCTCCGAGGTCCATTCGTATTTCTTCCCTTTTTGCGTTAATGCTGTCAACGGCTTAGCTATTCGGGAAAAATCTTGAATAAACCTTCTATAATAACCGGCTAAACCCAAAAATTGGCGTATCTGCGTTGGTGTCTTAGGAGTCTCCCATTTTTCAATGGCTTCAATTTTTGCTGGATCAACCTGAATTCCTTTGCTACTAACAACGTGGCCAAGAAATTGCACTTCTTTCAACCAGAAAGCACACTTAGAAAATTTAGCGTATAGCTGTTCTTTTCTCAACAACTCTAATATCAACCTTAAATGCTGCTCATGCTCTTGCTCACTCTTGGAATAGATAAGAATGTCATCAATGAAAACGATAACAAACTTATCTAAATACGGACTACAAACTCGATTCATGAGGTCCATGAATACAGCTGGCGCATTCGTCAATCCAAACGGCATGACCAAAAATTCGTAATGACCATAACGTGTCCGAAAAGCAGTTTTCGGAATGCCCTCTTCTTTGACACGTAGTTGATGATAGCCCGATCTTAGGTCGATTTTCGAATAAACACATGATCCCTGGAGTTGATCAAATAAGTCGTCAATTCTCGGTAGTGGATACCGATTTTTGATAGTTAACTTATTTAATTCACGATAATCTATACACATCCTAAAAGATCCATCTTTCTTTTTAACAAATAGAATCGGAGCTCCCCACGGTGAAGTACTTGGTCGTATGAATCCATGATCCAGTAATTCTTTTAACTGACTCTGAAGTTCTTTTAACTCGGACGGTGCAAGTCTATATGGAGCACGAGCCACTGGTGCGACTCCTGGTACTAAATCTATTTGAAATTCTACAGATCTAAATGGAGGTAATCCCGGCAACTCTTCCGGAAAAACTTCAGGAAAATCTCTTGCCACAGGCACGTCGTTGATGCACTTCTCTTTTTCTTTCTTTTCGACTTTATTAACATGTTCTAAGATAGCATAGCACCCTTTCTTCAAGCACTTTTGAGCTTTCAAATAACTAATGAGTTTTAGCTTTGAGTTACCCTTTTCTCCATAAATCATCACTGGCATTCTATCCTTACAAGGAATGCGAATTGCCTTCTTGGCACACACAACTTCAGCTCCTACTTTGGACATCCAGTCCATGCCGACTATTACATCAAAACTTCCTAATTCTACGGGTATTAAGTCAATTTTAAATGTTTCTCCGGCTAAATTTATTTTACAATCACGGCAAATTTTATCGGCTTTAATTAGTTTACCATTAGCTAACTCAATCATGTACTTAGCATCTAGAGGTAATGATGAACAATTCAATTTAGCGTAAAAGCCTCTACTCACGTAACTTCTATCGGCACCAGTATCAAATATAATAGATGCGGATAAGTTATTAATGGTAAACGTACCCGTAACAAGCTCCGGGTCTTCACACGCCTCTCTAGCATTAATAACAAATGCTCTTCCACGTGCAGATCCATTATTCTTCTCTGGATTCGGACACTGGCTCTTATAGTGACCTTGTTTTCCACACCCATAACAAGTAATGGTAGCCAAAGCAGTTCTATTTGCATTGGTGGCAGGAGTCTTGGTACCATTTGTATTTATAACGAGAGCCCTACAATCTTCAGTAAGATGACCCTTTCGATTACATTTGTTGCATACCACATTACAGTAACCAGAGTGATGTTTGTGGCATCGGTTGCATAAAGGATTTTGTCCTTTATAACCAAAGCTTAAACCACTACCCGCACCTTGCGTGATTTCTTGTTTCTTAAAAGATTGTTGTTGGTTACCTCGATCATAATTTCCATTCCACTTTCTTTTGTTACCTGATACCTTCACATCAGTATTGGATACTTTCTTATCCATGATGACCTAATCCATTAGCTCGTTTGCCATGGTTATAGCTTCATGAATTGTCTTAGGTTTCGATGCTGTAACGTTTGCCTTGACCTTTTTGGGCAAACCATCTTTGTACATTTCAATCTTCCGTTCTTCGGTTGGAACCAATTCAGGACATAGCAAAACTAATTCCATGAATCGCTGATTGTAGTTGGTGATTTCAGTACCAACAACCTTCAGACTTCGTAATTCATCTTCCAACTTCCTAACCTCGTTCCTTGGACAATATTCGTTGATTAACATTGTTTTGAATTCTTCCCATGGAGTATCATAAGCTACATCTCCTCCTACAGCCTTCACATAATTTTTCCACCACGTGAGTGCACTATCTTGTAAAGTGCATGATGCATACTTGGTCATGTCCTTTTCAACACAACCACTGATTTTAAACACAGTCTCCATCTTTTCTATCCATCGGGTTAAACCGATCGGTCCTTCTGTTCCACTGAATGATGAGGGCTTGCAAGCTTGAAAAGTTTTGTAAGTGCACCCCACACGAGGATTTGGGTTAACTGCAGCACCTCTTGCAGCCTCGACCCATAACATTCTGTCGTTCACTCGTTGATTGATGAGTTCCTGGATTTCTTGTTCCGTCATTCGGTTCAATCGCGCCATTTCCTAATGAAAGAAAATAATTATTCACATGGATTATTATAGATGTAGTGTGTATTTATAGTACATTATAGCTTGTTAATAATATGAACCAGGTATTATTATAAAAGCCTTTTCTTCTTATTAGCGTTTTATAATTATATCTAGGGTAGTACCTACCCGTTAATGTCCATACTTAATAGCTTAGTACAGAATCAATTACTACCATCTAAATAATACTTAACCATGGAAAATTATTGCATTTCACACTTCACTATTTTACATATGCTTATCTTACATCGAACATTAAGCAAACCACACTAATAATATTATACAAAACATTATATGATCCCATGGTTTAATATGGTAGCGCATCGTTTGGTCTATTTTCTAGGACGTTTAGGTTCAAAGAATCGCTTAACGCTTATCCTGGCTGTCTGCCTATATTTTGGCTGTGGGGCTGAAGAACTGGATGCCGGGATAGAACGAATAGGAATAGCGGGAATAGGGGTGGTAGTGTCTAGTGGAGTTGGTGCCACATCATCCTTACTAAACTCGGGATTTGAATTTTCTAATTCATTAGCCATTCGTTTCTTTCCTAGTTCAAACTCGTCTTTTGTAATTTCCTGTATTTCTTCCTCGGGTTCACTTTCCTCCTCGGGTTCACTTTCCTCCTCGGGTTCACTTTCCTCCTCGGGTTCACTTTCCGGGTTCTCTATAGTTGGTTCATCCGGAATTTGTGAGTCTTCCCCAAAGATATCATTTTCGTCATCGGATAGGTTAATGACTGGAACACCATCTGAAGATTCTGGTTCGGAGTCGCTGAATGTGATAACAAGTTTTGAGCCCGACATCTATCATACAACAACTAACCCATTAGTACTACATAATATTTACATATAAATTTTAACCAACAATGATAAGCAATGGTTTTTAAATCAGACCCGGTCAAAGTCCAGACTCACTAATGTATCCTAACGACTTATCGGTTAGACACACTAATGCAAACCTGGTTCGCTAAGACCACCGCTCTGATACCACATGTCATAACCCGTCCTTAACCATAAGAACGTGTTAGATAACGTATGATTTCATTGCGAGGTATTGACCTCTATATGCGACATTTTTAAAAGAGAAACTGCATATATTATACATTACAAACCATAACCATTATTTTTGTTACAAGCTTTAGACAATAAAAAGATGATTATCGTTTAGCGATAATCTTCGACTTACAAACTTTACATATAATGATAACAACACGATTTCGAGCATATTTTACAACACAAATCCTTGGGTATGCAGTTTTATTTTTGACACAAATATGCGTACGCAAGATCCTGCTCAAATTCAACATAATGCAGCGGAAGCTTTAGTAATCACCTGAGAATAGACATGTTTTAAAAGGTCAACATAAAGTTGGTGAGATATAGGTTTAATGCCGGCAGCAATATATATATATATAGACCACAAGATTTCGTATATAAACAGTTTAATAAAAATATTCTAAGTGGTTGAGCACTTGGTAACCATACTTAACATTTAATCACGTCGCATATTCCCTTTATTATGAAATCTTACTACACCGTACCAAGTGTAGTCACGAAACGAAGTACTGTGCAACCGTTGAATACTGGTCGTCCAGTCCGGTTGGGGTTGTCAGGCCCGATAGATCTATCAACAGGATTCGCGTTTACAATACCGCTGTAAATAACAGTTACCAAGCTACAGGGAAGTATGCCAGTGGTACAACTCAACGTAGAATATATTTTTCAGTTACTTGTGTCCATAACGTAAAACATAAAATACATGTATTCTCATCCCGAAATATTTAGAGTTTAAAAGTGGGACTATATACTCACTTTCGTCTTGAAGATATATATATAATTTGACTTGGTCTCCGGTTGATATCACGAACCTATCCATATATAATATATCAATACCTTTTCTTTTTAAACAAACGTCACATATATATACTTGTTATACTTTTAATACTTTGAATAATTCCTTAGTCCGTAGTTAGCAGTTCGTTGTTAGTAATTCAATTTTAATGGTTCATTTTTTAGATGTTTAATATACCCGCAATGAAATAAATAAAACCCCCAACGAAATAAATAAAACCCCATCATATATGTATTGGTCGAGATTAATCTTGACCCACGGTACCGGTGTTGTCAAATGACGTGTTGCGTACATAAAGTACCGGTGTTGTCAAATGACGTGTTGCGTACAATCATGGGATCTTATGATTAATCTTCTCGTGTTGTTTACGGGTGATCCTGAACCATATAAAATTGAATTATAAGTACATATATATAAAATATCATGTTAACTTAAAAAGATGTGATTTATTTAATTTTTCCCAATTATTTTCGTGGCTAAACTAGTCTTGGATATCCGATTTTGTTTTGGTCATAGTTTCTTCGTTACAACTCCGTTTTCGTTGATTCAACTTGCCATCTCCTTGGATCGAGTCCCTCTTTAAGACTATGAACTGTAAATACCTTAGTTTGTATTCAAAATCACACGGCATAGGTCAAACTTTAGTGAAACTTATGAAGTTAATCATTTTCCATCATGTAAACAACCTTAAATGATTATTTTTCTAAAAATACTTATACTTTGAGTTAAATCATGAAATTTTTATGTGTTATCATATTCATAGTAAAAATCATTTTTCCAGAAAATAAACCTCCAATTCAAAGTTTAAGATGGTTTTTAATTATCCAACCCAAAACAGTCCCCGGTGGCACTCCGACGTCGTAAAAACAGTTTTTAAGATAATCTTTGAAAAACCAAGTTATACCTTGTTAAATTAGCATATATTTAAGTTATATTACAGGTATTGGAGTATTTAAAAAGTTAAGTTAGAAGGATCTATTTAGTTTGCAAACAAGTTTGAAAACATTTAAACTATGTTCTTGTTGTTAAAATTTTATACCACAAAATAAGATAGCTATATATATATATGAATCGAATAAGGTTATGAACATAGATTCTACCTCAAGTTCCTTGGACAAGGTTGTTGTAAAAGAGGAGTAAGAACCTAGAACCAAAAGGGTGATGGAAGTGGATGAAAGATTGGAAGTAAGTTGGTGTTCTTGGAAGGATTTCTTGAAGTGTTTTTGTAAGGTTTTCTTATGAGGTTTAAGTGTTGTTTTTGAAGCTAAATGATGGGGAAAATGCTTGGAGATGATCAAGTATGAAGTTAAGAGTATTTTGAGAGAGAAATGGAAGTGTAAGTATGAGAAAATGGGGTGAAGAAATGGTGTGCATGCATAAAAACGTTTTTAGGTTATAAAGGAAAAAAAAGATACCTAACTTTGTTTTCTTGCTAAATAATTCATGCTACTTGACAAATGGTTGGTTCCACATGTTTCTTAATCATTTAAGGCTGCTAAGGAGCAGATTTTTATTGGTATATACCAATAGTAAATACATCTAGAAGCTGCGTATGATACGGGTACATATACCCTAGGTATATGTATAGAAATCTTTGAGAAAACGGAACGAGGATTCACATATAGTTATCTTTTGTAAATATACTTATATTGTTTTATGTATTTAAGTCTTTAAAAGTGATTAAATACATTACTTATACGATATATGTATAAACATTATAGGTCATAAGTATTTAAGTCAAATAACGTTACGTATGGTTATCGTTTTGAAAACTTAAGTTAGTAGTTTCAAAATATACTTATAACTTATTGTTATTAATACAAAATGAGATATTAAAACATTCTTAGGTCATGTTAAATATGTATATATACATATATATACACAAACGTATAATTATCATATATTGTATAGTTCGTGATATCATCGGTCAAACTAGACGGTCAAACGTTGTGTAAAACTCTTTTCGAAAAACATAAGTCTCGACAATTTGGATTGCTTATCATGTTGGTAAGGTTTAATTTATGTAAATATTAATCTTATAAGTATAGAACGATCGAAAAAGTGCGGGTCGTTACACTCAGTATGAGAGAGAATCAGTAAAATTTACATTCCACAGCTTCTAGAACTCAGTTACAATGCAATGGATATCTAATTAGGACTACATAGATTCCTTATATAGCCCTCTTCTAAGGAACCCTCATTTAAGCATATTTCACATTAATACTATACAACTTCGGGGTCTTAACAATCTCCCCCTTAGTGTTAAATGTGAAATTTATAATATAATCCTATTGAGTAATCTTAAGAGGTCCAAACGTTAGTTTTCATCGTGTGCCATCTGGTTTTGAAACTTTAACTTGATTTTCTGAAATTTGCTTGGAAGGTTTCCAGATGCCCCACACTTTTCTTGGATCTCCCTCATGTAATGGATATTCATCCATTTCTTTAAAATACGTTCATTTTCTTTAGCCACGAATAATCTCAAATTATCTAGTACGGATCCGGAGTTTCAGACGATCTCTGATATGCTTTATGAACTCTCCAAGACCCATTTTCATGTCAATGTCATCAAACTTGCTTTGACAAATTTTAAGATACTTCAGTGCAGCCTTGAGTGTACCATCTGAGTATTTGTTTAACTCTTCAGTGCGGATGAATACTTTTTCTTTCTGAGAATTCACAAATATAAACCCTTCGGGTTCGAATTGCATTTGAAACATTCCCATATCCTTCAATCCCTCTGTGAATTGATTCAGACAAGTTATTTGAATCTTTTTCCTATTATCTTCGAGACCAATTTGAAAATCTTCACGTCTCATCAGTTCAATTGTCTCCATCATGTATCTCTTCACAGCTTCCAAAGCTTGAGACTTAGCATACGGTCGAATTATGAGAATATTGAGGTAGTTGTAGATGTGAATGATGTCAAGCATGTCTAGATTCTGAAAATCAGCCTCTGTAAACTTGTATTCCTTCTCATCTTCTCTAATAACATGGAACAGACTGATAATGTCTTTCTTTACACTTATTTCAACTCCGACTCGAGTAATATCCAGTACTTCTTTCAATCGGTACTTTCTCTGAAGCCACGGATCATCTTCATTTCGATTGATATGTTTCCTCCACATAAACTCATACCAGTTTCTTTCATTAGCTGGAACCAATCATGAACCTATGTAGGTAAACCTTTTACTTCTTGGCGTTTCATTAATGCGGAAGATCTTATACGCATTTTCTTTGATGAATGTGTTTCGTAACGTTATGAAATCATGTTCAACTCCCAATAGCAATCTCTGTTCCCGATTCTTAAAGAATATACCGTTGTTGTACTTGAATCTGGAATTCTCTATTTCTTTTGAAGTAGAAGTACCAGAAGTTGAACTTTCATTTGCATTTGTTGGATTTGAACTTGATGATGGTGTAGAATTTGATGAATGATCTGTAGGATTTGTCGTGTCATCTGTTGGAGCATTATCTTCTTCAATATGATCAAAGATTTCATCATCATTTGGATTAACATAAAGATTATCTCCATCTTCATCAGTAGAATCCATTTCATCATCACTTTCCGTTACTGGATCAGGATTCCCTTCATCCACAATTTCTATACCTTCAGGAATAGAAGATACTGCAGATAATTTACTTAGAATGACAAACCCATCATCATCTATTTCTTCAAGATAAAAATCACTTAAGTTCAAATCCTCATCTACTGGTCCACATTCAGCCTCTGAATGAATAATCAGAATTATGACTTGCTCAGGTTCCTTGTCATCAATAATATCATGAGTGAAAACCATTTCTGATTCCGTATGAACCTGTTGAGCTTGAGAAGCTGATGTAGACCTCACACCACCACCCCTAGTTGAAATGTTCACCGTTAGAAATTCTCCATCTACTCTTATCTCCCCCTCATGGCTATTATGAGGATCAGAATCATCATGTTCATCATCATGGTGAGGGCTTAGAGGAGAAGAGCAGGAAGTAAGCGGATGTGGTACTCAAGCGCAAAACATTTCTTGAAGCAAAGTTCGTCGAAGAAAATTAAGATTGACTCTAGAAAAAATACGACTGAAATATTCTTGCTCCAAAGCATCATAATAATTTGGTGAACGTGAGGGTGATGGTTGTAAAGTAACAATAGGAATAGCAGCAGCATCGGTTGAAGGCGATGTCAGTGGAAGTGTTTGATTTGTCGTGAGTGCAGGTAAGGATAAGCGTGCGGTATTATTCTTATATGTAGGGTTGTATATACTACTAGTCAGATTCGTGATATCCCCTTCTGATGGAGGTTGGGCAACAACCAGAGTTGTCGCTGGCGAAGATTCTTTCGAATCACCCGCCTCCATGACTTAGTTTCATGGGACTCTGACAGAGTAACAGAACTACCCGTCGATTGAGTTCTCGCAGAGATATTACTATCTCCGACTCCTGAAATCATTGATATACCATGAGGTGGCACATCTCTTTCAGTTAAAGACTCTTCCTCCATACCCTGAGATTCAGAATTCGGAAGAGAAGTGGTTTGAACCAATGGATCAATTTCTTGAACCAAAGGAACAGTCTGCTGGAAGTCTGATAAATATCCCGAAGGATTGTCATGTTAACTCATTTCCATGGGACGCGGCAGATCTCCCTCATCAAGATAAGCTGGACCTCTAGACCCTGTTGTACGTTGAGACATAGGAGGATTTCCAGTCGATACGCAGGGTGCCTTTTCAAGATTTTTTGGCTCCCCTTCGGCCGTTCTGGACTTCAATTATTGAGTTTCCTCAATCGATTGAGTCAACGCAGACTTTACTACAGAGGAAGACTTTACTTCCTTAGATACCAGAGCATCTTGCTGGGTAGGATTTATTGTTAAGTCATGTTTAGATTGGATGGGCTGATTGGTCTTTTTACCATCCGTGCGTTTAGCTCTCTTGCCTACCGAAGCTTGCGCTTCATTTAGTGTAGGGCTTACTGTTATTATTGGATGTGATACGAAAATGGGTGAAGGTGACCTAATAGGCTCTAGGTCTTGGTCCGTATCACCAATGGTTGAAGTAACTGTTTGGCGTACGATAGGAGTCGTAGTCCTAGATCTAGTTACTCGTAGGGTTGGCGGAGTCTGAATCATCTCATTAGGCATATATCGTGTTCTCTTTAGAGAATGTTCGGGAGATGATTCAGTTGCTGAAGAATCGGTGTCACTGCTTCCCTCAGGTGTTGTTGAAAGGGTTGGTTCAATCCTAGGTGAACTAGGTTCCCTGATCCTCACAGGTTGAGCTTGGTGAACTACCCTAGGGCGTTTGAGGTTTATCCTAAGTGGAGGATTAGCTTGACCGGGTGGTTTATACTTTAGTCGCTTTTTATAATTTTTTGTCGAAATTTTGAAATAAAAATCTATGTCCTAAAAACTAGAGCGTAGAAATGAGAAAGAAAAAGCGCGTCAAAAAACAAGAAGTCGAAAAATAAACGTCGAAAAATAAAAGTCAAAAAATAATCTAAGACTTATAAACTAAAGTTTTACGTTTAAAGCTTAGCGTCTAAAAACTTAAAACTAAAAATAGCGACTAAAGTATAAAAATTCTAAAGGTACTAAAAATGTAATTCTAAAAGGAAAATTGACAATTACTTAGAAGGTACTAAAATCTATAAACTGCGTCGCAAAATTCTAAGGTGCCTAAATCTTAATCTAAAGAAAAGCACTTAAGGGATTTTATGGCAAAGCTTAAAAATCTAGGAATCTAAAATTAACTACGGCAAAATGAAATTTAAAACTAATTACGAACGAAAGAAATAAAAATTACGGACTAAACGATTAAAAAGGTACAAAATCAAAAAAGATAAAAATAAAATTTTATATAAAAAAATATTATTTTTATATTATTAATTTATTATAAAAAAATATTAATCTATATATTTAATAATAATAATAAAACTTAATATTACGAATTAATAATAAAACAAAAACTAATTATTATTATAATTAAACCCTAATTAATTTAAATATTAATAATTAATTTAACATAATTCGAATTAATTGGATCCGAGGTTTAGGTCTGCCAACTCAAGCCATGCGGTCGCATGGATTTTGGCCTACGGGCTTATGTGGTCGCATGACCCAGTTTACCAGAAACATATTGGGCTTCGAAAAAAGCTTCGACCCAGTTTTAAATTTTAATTTACTTATTTGATTTTAATTTTCAAAATATTTCAAAATATTTATATAATTTTAAAATAAACTTATATTTTAAAATTTAAAAATAAAAGTACTTGTTAATTTATATATTAATCTTAATATATATATATATATATATATATATATATATATATATATATATACATATATATATATATATATATATATATATATATATATATATATATATATATATATATATATATATATATATATATATATATATATATTAATTTTACACTTAAAATAAATACAAAATATTTTTACGAAATAAGAAATAATATATTTTTACAAAAATATAGTTTATAAAAATATAGCGTTTTTCACCGAGTTCCCCGACAGCGGCGCCAAAAACTTGATGATGCAGCGGAGGGGTACGAAATACACTATTATTTTTAATACGGAATACGGTACAATTTACACAAGTTTTATTTATTTATATAGATGAGATATACCTAAACCTTGCTACAATACTTATAGGCAGTGTACCTAATCGTAGAGTAGTGTAGTTTTTAGTAAGTCCGGTTCTTTCCACAGGGAGCTAGTTGATTACATACTATATTTTTATACAATTATATTTATACAAAATATATAATTATATATAGTAATAATAATATATAAAAGGGGGTTTTACCGTTTAATGACCGGTTTATCGATTTTTAATTAAGCGTAAAGATAAATGACGATAATTAAAGTGCGTAAAATAAATAACAATATTTAAAGTTGCGATAATTAAAATTACGATAAGAAATAAAATGACAATAAATAAAAGTACGCTGAGATATGAAATAAAATAATTATGCTTATTTAAACTTCCATAATCATGATGTTTGACGTTTTGATTTTAATTTATTACTCTGGGTTAATTGTCCTTTGTCCTGGTTTATTTGATACGTCTATCTGGTTTTTATCCATAATAGTCCATCGGTCATAAATATAAAGTGCGAGTGTCCTCGTCAAATTACCCTTATACCCGAAGTCAAATATTCCAACTAATTAAGGATCTAAATTGTGACGCAGTTATCACTTCTGTCAACAATTACACCAGTTATCACTGTATGTAATCAACCCCTGTTTTAATTAGTTTATGAATATTAATTCATCCACTTGATCAGAATGAATAATCAATTACCCAACCCAATTGATTAATTAAATGATTATAACAGATTCCATATGAACGTCACTAAATAGGACAACCATAATCATTATTAATTATTAGGTTAATTAATTTGAAGATAGGTTTGACAGACTCCAATTAGTTGTCACTCAATTAGACAATACCCCCATCTATTAATAGTCAATAGTCCAATTTCCACAAGTGTCGATCTTTTTCCCAAACCTTAATTATGGTCCAAAGTTCAATAACCCCGTATTAATATTTAGTCCAACATCACGATTACTTCGGCTTAAATAAGCATAATAATAACTTAGTTACGAGACATTAATTTAAAAAGGAATAACGATACGCATATCCGCAAGATTGTGCGAATGCGCATCCAAAACCCTAAAACCGCACACAAAGGCATATGTCACGGGTATAGTCGCACCTTGTGCGCCTATACCATCTGATGCGAGTTTCATATACTTGCATAAGGATCCAGTACATTCTAGAAGAATGTACGGTATAATCAATTCGGATTCTTTTCCTTAAATAATGAAAGTTAGTTGGGACAATATCACATTTAATTAGGGAAGAGATTCTACAGAAACCCTAATTCGTGAGCCTATAAATACATAGCTCATGAACCCTAATAGATATATTCATTCATTTACTCATACGTAAACCGCAGCATACAAATCTCCATCGTACGAATAAAGCTTCTTACGATCTTAAAGACTTTTAGATATGTCTCAAACTATAAAACCTTCATGTCTTAGGGCCACTCAACCTCGTATGCTGGGTTGTTGGTGGACTCTCAAATCGACAACATTGTCGGAATCGAAACAATACCGATATGGGTTATCCACGTCTAAGTGTCGGAGGTTCGAATATTGTTAGTCCTTAAACCCCTTTATGCACTCAAGCGTAGGTTCACCTTGACCCCGTAAAAATATGCTTGATCAAGGAAGAACATAGCGTACAGTGGTTATTAATAGCGTAGCGTTACACGGATAGAGTTTCAACTTTAAAACCCATAAAACATTTCTTACAATAACCCAATTATTATTAAACTTAAACTTAAAATTATAATTATAAATATATATATATTATGTTTACAGAGAAAGAGAAGAGAAAAGGGTGTGAAGGTGTATTGAGTTCGGCAGAAAACGTTCCAATTTATAGACTTGGCCAGCCCCCCTTAGCCATGCGATCGCATGGGTTTTAAGCTTCCAGGCCATACGATCGCATGGACAGCTGTATTCAGATATTTTGATTTGCAAAACGTGGGCTGCTTGAATTAATTAGTATATAATATAATATAATATATATAATTATATATATTATATTATATTCTTGTACATAGTTGACTTGTACTTTCAGCTCCGTTGAGTCGTACGTTGTTACTCGGTTTATGTCCTGGTTCCGGATTTTCGAACGTCTTTTTGTACGCTTTAATATCTTGTACTTTATGTTTCGCAACTTGTAATTTGTACAAAAAATTATTTTCCTTAACTCCCAAAATCCGCGCAAGTCTTTAACTCACTTTTAGTGGCACTTTTGAGTGCACTATGGCTTTAGTGGCACATTTCCAGCTTTAGTGGTACTTTTTCTTCAATTCTTTAATCTTCGTGCTCCGTCTTCGCATTTATTTATTTAAACGATTCCAACTAAAAATAAGGAAATTACATTTAAAAACCTTACATATTGGAACGATATTGCAACTAAATATATGTTCGTTTGGAGCAATATCAAATATCCCCACACTTGAACGTTGCTTGTCCTCAAGCCATACAGAACTTGAAATTAAATCACATTTTACTCAAATCACTTTTTTATTCTCACACTTTATACACCAGTGATTTTGATACGGCAGTATGAACAATGATAGTAACAATGTGGTTTACAGTCCCACATGACTATGAAAATTTAGATCCTTAAGGAAATTGGATCTTTATGAAAACATTTGATCTTTTGAAAATTCAAGCTAGATTTTACCCTAGACAGGTTTTCTGGAATAACCCTTCACCGATGTTTGCAAAATGGTTTTGTGGATTTTGTGGGTTTTATATTTTAAAATTTTAGCTCAAAACTTGCGGTTTTGTGTCACCCACTTGCTAACCTTGTATTAGGAAAGCAACACATCCAGTTTACTTGCTCTATATATTACCTTTTGGTAAACTACCGTCCGGTTGTAAAGGAAAGCGTTGAATAAGCAATTGTTAAGGCCATGTCTAATGACATGCAGATGTTCATGGTCCACAACGTGTCGAATGCAATTACTATCCTTTGTAGGATAAATAGTAAAGATCATCCTATAATTTTTTCGGTCTGGCACAAGGTCCTGTCTTCGACCATGCTATGCAACCACGTTGTTACGGTTGACACCCGATTGGGTTCAGGTGACCTAATGAATTTCGGTGAATTCTTAGGATTTTACGTTCAATGGTAATGAACGCACTGAAAATTGGTTTTCAGAAAACAAATCGGTTTTAATTTTGATCAAAATATTTTCTCGTTCAAGCTTGAGTTTAGATATCATTGAATTCCATGAGTTTGTAATTCTCAATCTTTAATGTCAATCTCAAGGATTGAGTAATATCAAGCTTAAATGCTGATTTTTAATCTTTAAGGAGATTATCCTTTCCGGGGGTCTGATTCATTAGTCTTATCAAGCTAATTTGCACGGCGCCCTCCCCATTTTACGAGACAGATCTTCTTATGGTTAGGATAAGTTTGACCACTTGGCGACCCTGTTTGATGCTGAGGTCCGTGGATTTCCTGCTGATTTTAGAGATGACTTTTCTAGATTTTTCGTCAACCTACAGCTCGTCTGAACGACAACTTCTTGACCTAAATCAAGAAGCGCGTGTCTTTTTGGGAAGACTTTACTTCCTTTTGGTGATGGAATTGATTCATCGTGTGGATCCATCTTTCTTTCAAATATATTAGAGTAAATCGGGTAAAACTGATTAGTATCGTCCAAAACAAAAGTACCTTCAATAATATTGTACCAAATATGTGATATATGTTTTAAAGAACTTGGCAAATTCTTCCCACACTTAGCTTTTATTTATTATTTTCTTTGTCTTTTTATTCTCTTCTATTCCACATTAAATGAATTCAAGTGTTTTTAGGTTGTTTCTCAATTTATGTCCTTTTTGAGATAACAATAATTTCGGTAATAAAACCTAGTTTTACCGTTTATAAATATGTATAAACATGATTTTGAATTCATTTAGTTGAAAATTTTTCAAATTTTACAAAATTTGGCAATTAAACCAAGTGTAAACCCGAGAGAATTTATAACCATTCCCCACACTTGAGATCTTGCAATGCCCTCATTTGCAAAAAATAAGTAAAAATTTAAATTCATGAGGGTGATTAATGTAAAAAAATGATTAAAAATACCGAGTTTGCAAACATATTGCTTTATATCACATTTGATATTTTACGTCTTGTCGTTAAAATTAGTAGCTTTTGCTGAACTTAATGCCAGTTTTTGAAAGTGCGATGTTTTACCCTGTTTTTTTTTTACATAAAATATACTACAAACATATATACATATTTTTGTAGTTGGGTATATTACCCCACATTTAAAAATTTATAAAATCTAATATTTTTTTTGCATACTTTAGATAAATAATATTAAAAATAATGATAACTAAATTTTTCGCCCCGTCCTTGGGTAAAGCAATTTCGGTTCTATGACCTAGTGTTTAACTCACGACGAATTTTAGAAATCATTTTTTTAACTTAATGAAATAAAGTAAATTTTATTTTTAAATTCACACAAAACTTAAATTTTAAAAGCATATTAATTTCATACAAAACCTACAAAATAAAAAAAAAATCAGAATGGGGGAGAAAACTAGTTCTTTAGTGTCTGCTAGTGGAAAAGACCAATCGGATTCCATTCTCGGAACTACACGACAACATAACATCTAACTCTAGAAAGCATTTTTTCTTAGAACATTTGAATCTCTCCACACTTAGGTAGCTGTGGTGTCGAAATTGTGATTAACTTCATCGTCAATTTCTCTCGTACCATAATCAACTTGCATATCTGTGACTTTTGCTTTAAGCCACTGATCGAATTCCTGTGTAATATCCACAAATTCAACTAGTTTCGCCTTTTCTTTAGGCGATAGATTGGATACTAACTGGTTACATAACTTAAAGTTCCCCTTGGTTCTAGCATCGCAAATCCATTTAATAAGTTTCTTCATTGAACTGTTAATAACGGGGTCATTTAATTTCGTATCAACAACGGGGTTCTTTGTTATCAAGTCATCATTAGGTGTTACTTCATCTTCCCTACACTTAGGCGACTACCGTTGGAGTTAGTAAAACAATATGGTTTTTACCAATCATTTTTATTGGTTCAACGGTTATGGTTGGTGGAGATTTAGACTTTCGAATCACAAAGGTGATCGATTTTTCACCATTACTATGTGTCATTCTACCCTCTTTTACATCAGTTAACGCCCCGGTGGACGCTAAGAATGGTCGACCTAAAATTAGAGGAACGTTTGAGTCCTCTTCTATGTCAATGATAATAAATTCGACTAGAAAGGTTAAATTACCCACTTGAACGGGTAGGTTGTCAGCAATTTCAACTGGGTGCCTAATGGTTTGGTCAAAGAGTCGAACACTCATTTCTATTGGACTTAACTCACCTACACCTAATCTCTTATATAATGAAAGAGGCATAACACTCACACTCGCACCTAAATCTGCTAGTACATCATACATGACACACTCACTAAGTAGAAAAGGAACAATAAATTCACCCGGATCACCCAACTTGGGTGGAAGTTTTGGTGGAAAGGTCTTCACCGGGTTTATTTTTACGGTTTTTGTTTCTTGCACTTGCTTATTCTTCTTCTTCCTTCCAAAGGTATCACAAACTTTATTACCTATCACATGCTCATACTCAACTCCTTTTCTTAGAAAAGGGATGGGTGGTCTGTATGGAGTAACCACTGACTTTACATACTCGGGTGGTTGTGGTGGTGTAACTTCTTCATCGTTACTCACATCTAAAACCTTCCCATCTTCTGATGCTGGTTTTTCAGAATTTTTTAACACCATATTAACATTCTCATTCCGAGGATTTACTTCAGTATTACTCGGTAGCTTTCCTTGTTCCCTCTCACTCATCATGCTAGCAAGATTACCTACATATTTTTCTAGATTCAAAATGGAAGCTTGTTGAGTTCTAAATGACTGATCAAACCTCTCATTCATTTGGGTTTGAGTTGCAATAAATTGTGCTTGAGATTCAACTAACTTTTGTACCATTTCTTCTAGATTTAACTTTTTCTCTTCGATTTGTTGTGGTGGTTTATACAAGTCAGGTCTTTGTTGATTGAAAGTGCTGTTTTGAGTTGGTTGGTTATTCGGACCTTGTTGGTTATACGAGTTATTGTTGGGTCCATTCGGATTGTAAAGAATGTTTTGATTTCGATTAAAGTTTGGCCTTGGCGGTTGATAATTATTTTGATAATTATTTCCCGGCCTTTGGTTCATATAGGAAACATTCTCACGTTGTTCCATGGTTTGTTCAATGTGACAATCTTTCGTTAAGTGTGGTCCACCGCATTGCTCACAACCGATTCGTATTGCGTGAATATCTTTAGTCATCTTTTTCATTCGTCTCTCGAAAGCATCTATTTTTGCGGAAACAGAATCAAAGTCATGGCTAGAATCGGCTCTAGCTACTTTAGATGAATGAAAAATATCTTTTTCCTGATGCCACTCATGCGAGTGGGAGGCGGTGTTATCAATAATTTTGTGAGCTTCGGTTGCGGTTTTCTTCATAATGGAACCACCAGCTGCTGTGTCGATGTCTTTTCGTGTAGCAACGTCGACACCTTGGTAGAATATTTGTACTATTTGATAAGTGTCTAAATCGTGCTGAGGACATCCTCTCAACAACTTTCTGAATCTTTTCCACGCCTCATATAATGTTTCATTTGGCTTTTGCGTTAACGTAACAATTTCTCCTTGAAGTCTCACGGCTTTAGATGCCGGAAAGAATCTTTTAAGAAATTTCTCAACCAAAACATCCCATGTATCAATCGCTCCTTCAGGTAACGATTCTCACCAATCTTTGGTTTCTCTCTTTAAAGTCCAGGGAAACAACATGAGATAGATCTGTTCATCCTCAATTTCTCTGATTTTAAATAGAGTACAGTAACTATTAAAGGTTCGAAGATGTTCATTTGGATCTTCTTTTGGCGTACCACTATATTGGCACTGATTAGTTACCATGTATAGGATTTGTCCTTTGATTTCATAATCTGGCGCATTAACGTCTGGTTGAGTAATGGCATGTCCTTAACCCGTGCGTGTGGCTCTCATTCGATCCTCCATACTCAGAGGTTCTGTTACTTCCATATTTGAATTTGTTGAATCTGAATCACTAGAAGATTCTGATTTAACGGTTTGTGGTTTAGGAGGAATGATTAGTGGTTCAGGATCTTGAAATTGTCCTTGAATATCCTCCAGGTTCTCAATTGTGAAGTCGGGTTCAAAAAATGGATTATCGGAAATTTGAATTGGAGTACTTGCTCGACTAGATGATGATTCTAAAGAAAAATCAACGGCAATAATATTGGCTAGATGTCTTGATCAGGTTACAGGTGGTGAATGTATGAAAGGTGGTGAACGTTTTGCTCGGTGCATTCACCGAATATCCTATTAGTTATAAAAATAAAAATTATATAAGTTATCAAATTAATAGACTTTTCTGATTTTGCCTACGTTTCGAATAGCCAATAGATGCAGCAGGTAGCCAGGACCCTTTAAATCGGAAGTCCACAACTCACCACTAACAAATCCAACTATTACTACGAACCCGAAAATTTGGATGTCTATTAATTTAATCGCTTTTTATAATTTTTCGTCAAAATTTTGAAATAAAAATCTATGTCCTAAAAACTAGA